>NC_090291.1:29742500-30045000 GCF_037392515.1 Haliotis asinina
AAAATGATGCAGGTCTCAACACCACAGCTATTTACTTTCATCACCTCCATTGATAAAAGTTGTATGTTCCCTTATTTCTTTTCATCAGTATTATGTGGCTGAATGAATCATAAAAGGCCCGTCAACCTGGTCAACACCAGTTTAACGATATGTTTGTTCTACCTTTTCGCACTGCCCAGCAGGTGTCCTATCAACTATTCACCCGCAGAATGTCAACATACCTGTTCTGACGATTACTAAAACAGTGCAAGCATTCTCGGAGCCAAAGCACGCTTTCGCTATTGTCCCATAGCACTGCTGTTGCTATGCATATATGTACGTGCCATTAAAGATAATTTGCAGCTGTTACTTAGTGTAGAACATATGGGATGTTATTCATTACATTCACTACGTTCAACTGAACACAGACACATTTCCATGGACACAGACATATAATGTAATGTATAAGATGAAATACGGTTGGACAAAATCGACTTGCGAAACTGAATCACAGGTTATACTTCCGTTGTTTCTAATTATATATAGAGCAGACTGCTTTGTGAAATGTCACTATCGATTTGCATACTTGCTACGGAATGCGCCATCCTTCGGAGGTGTATTTATCTTTATATACACACGTGGATCACGTGTACATCACGTGTTACAAACGGCGCGTTCGGGCGACTCTTCCGTGACTCGCTTAGGGCGAGCCATAACAATTTTGTAATTTTAGGGCAACTTTCGTTCAATTCAAAACACCCAAATGCACAAGTATGTCGTTGTATAATTATTATATATCCTCTTACCTTGCATTAATCTGTTTTAAGGAGTTTTGGGGAAAGTAGAACAGTCGGTAGAACTAGGGAATCTGGGGTGAAATATACGGAATTTGCATCCCTGCATTACTTACTATCCTAGGTTTACATGGGTATATGATAAAATGGATGACGCAGTGTTTGACGTAAGTGGCCAGTCATCACTGACGTCGGAGTCTAATGTGAGACCAATCAAAATAGCGAATCGCTAATGTCGGAAAACTGTCGCACATGGATATCACAGCACAAGTATCTGTCTGATAACATTTACCTTATACCTATTTGTCTCAGGTAGTGACCTGTGATCATCACCACGGAGTAGCAAATAGTGGATAGTGCATCTCACAAATTCGATATCACATATGTGTGTGATACTAGTTATCTCAAAGGGATTTCTCGCTCACTGGTGTTCAAGAAACAATCATTCTACTCGTAGGGGGGAATATTCTTGCCCCCTGGTGAATCAATTTCTGTAATTCGTTCATTCACTCTGAGCAGATTATCCGCTATTCATCTGACGATAAGTAACGCTGTAGTGATAAGTGGCGCTGTACTTTGTAACAATGAAGCTCTTGGACATCGTACCCATGCTTGAAGATCCGAGATAGAAGCGGTCTTCAGTAACCCATGCCTGTCGTCAGAGGCGACTAACGGGATCGGATGGATAGGCTTGCTGATTTACGTACTTCATTTGTGTAGATTGATGTTCATGGTGTTGGTCACTTGATCTGTCTAATCCAGCCATAAATATTACGCATCGCCGTTTCCGTGAATATCCTGATTGAAATTGGTCTTCAGTAACCCATGCTTGTCGTAAGAGACGACTAACGTGTTGTAAGGCATGTTGACTTTATTGACACAAGACTTCGTATCCCATTTGTGTAGATCGACGCTCATGTCGTTAATCAGTGGATTGTCTGGTCCAGTTTCGATTACTTACAGACCGCCGCCGTATACCTACATTGCCGAGAGCAGCGTTAAACAACAAACACCTGCTATGACGTCTTATGGCTTAAACTGACAGATCAGGATTGGGAATCGTGAAAATGGATAGCGTCACAATCAACGTTGCTTTGAGGCGATGATTTGGTCCTCCCCACCACCAGTCACAGACACACACACACACACACTCACAGACACACACACAGACACACTCACAGACACACACACAGACACACTCACAGAGACACACACACACGCACGCACGAGCGCGACTCCAGGCAAGGGGCAAACAGCAACGTTAAGGGACACTTGACATAACGTTAAATTTAACCCATGTTGGGATTCGAAGCCTGGTCTTAGGCGTGACGGGAGAACGCTTTAATCACAAAGCAATCCCAACACCCCTCCAGCTTTGTGACGGGCGTCACCGTAATCGGTTCAGGTGGATCTTTGTTTCAGTGACTTCTGAATGATCCAGACTCGATTATGTAAAATTCGCCGTCCTATAACAGACTGTTACGGAGGTGGGGCGTTGATTAAACACCAAAAGTATGCAGTATACACTTCGTGTAAAAGTGTTTGACCCGGAAGTATTATTATATTTAATCCAATACGCACTCATTCATGTCGAAATCAGGAAGCAGAAAGTGTCCCAGGCAACCAACTTTCCCACAGGGGTAAGACTTCCACCCGTACCCCTACTAAATTTTAACAATGAGGAAACATTAGAGGGGCTACGGGCGATGGGTGCATTTTAATAACGTTATCAGATCGGTTAGTCTGATTTCTTCCACAAAAGGTGCAACTTTGTAACAAACACGAAACAGATCTGCTTTTTTGAGAGGTTGTGTTCTATCTCGTTAAAAATAAGATTTAAAACCACCCCTAAACCAGCACAAGGAACCTAATTCTGGATGCATGTGAGTATGCATGTAGATATACATTCACGTCTTATGCAGATCTTTGTGTATGAGGGTAATGGAATGTAGTTCAGTTTCGCAGCTTCATCGCGCAAACGTGTATCGGCATTGATGTCTGGAGTCGATTCCTCAAACACGAAGCAAGAAACGTCTTTAATGCTTCATTGTTGATGTTTTTAATATACAAACCAAGAACACAATCAATTTCATATCGACATCGACTTAGTGTGCTCGCAATCCATGAACTTTCCCTTCTGCCCAGCCCCTTCTGCCCAGCCCCTTCTGCCATACTAAATCCCTAAATATAGCATGTCTATATTTCCTCAGTTGTCCTTTGTCAATTATACATCAATGCCACTTAACTATTCACTTCCATTTTTTAGACTGCACCTTTGTTGTCCTATTACTTTTGTTATTCTGGTCAGGCTCGCTGACTTGGTTGACACATGTCATCGGGTCCCAATTGCGCAGATCGATGCTCATGTTGTTGATCACTGGATTGTCTGGTCCAGACTCGATTATTTAGAGACCGCCGCCATATAGCTGGAATATTGCTGAGTGCGGCGTAAAACTAAACTCACCCACTCACATGTACACATACATGCTCTCTGCCTCCTACAATTCATTCACTCGATGTAGGAGTAAGGCTATACCCCGAAACGTTGCGTTCCTTATAATAAATAAGTCGATATCCATAAAAACCCACTTCCTTAGATTTCCCCAGATTCGGGCGCTAAATTCCCCATCCTGGATCATTTTCAATTTAAAACGAATTGGTTATTTCTGTCCCCATTATATATGTTCAGAGACTAAACATTAGTCTATCACTCTGCATCAACAAAACAGGTTGTGACTGTGTCAAACGGTCTCTACATTCCCCTATTCGTTAATTTGACAGCATGTATTCCCCGGAGAAATGAACTGATTGTATCAATCAACCTTCGATGGACACGCACACATACTTTTAGAGTCGAGCAGTACATTTAAGGTACATTCGCCTAGGCCTCCTACCTCTTAAGATGATACAGTCCTGACATGACCTCAAGAGTTAGTTAAATGTGATGTGTCATCGACTGTACAGACGAAATGCTTCCTCGCGAAGAATCTGGCTGCGTGACGGTTCAATATTCAAAATAGACTTGCACACGTCTATAAGATAATTATTAATAGTTTTAAATGATAATTTCTGTGTAAAATATGAATAATGACTGGGGTCCTTAGACTATCCACACTATCCTTTCAGTGAGAATAGAAGGCGATTAGACTTGATTGACGCTGCCTTTAGATAGACTTACTATACATCCATTGGTTAAGATTCAGTGAGAGAGAGAAAATGTTTATTTATTCAGTACAGAATTGGAGAAAGGCTATGCCCAGTTATAAACGCGGCAGATATATTGCTTTGGTGCTATCTAGTCTGGCCCATACGTCCTCTGACACAAATCAGAGCCTTACTCCCACACACGAAAGAGAATGTAATTAGAAACAATTGACTGTGTCTCCCATCAATAACGGTTCAGACATGCGGGGGTGTTCCTATGTGGGCTTACTAACAGGAAGAAAGCCGGTCTCCCGTGCATACCCAGAAACAGAAATATCTATCATGCCAGTAGCATATGTCAAGTCAAGTCATCACAGGATAGGTATATCTGTTATAACACAGCCGACGGTTATCCGCCATTCGGTCAAGCACCGCGGGATATGATAACAATGTTATCTGGTGTTAGCCAGTGTTACATCCGCCATGTTAAGCAATGTGACGCAAGACTCTCATCATGACCGTATAGAACATTATAATTATGTGCACAAGTGCTGATGTGTATTTATACTGAGCCATCGTGTGCACCACGTCGGGTTAGAGTCGACAGTAGGGATTATGCAACGAATTTCACTGTTTTAATTTCCCTACAGTTCGATAAGCTACTTTATATACCCTCATTCATCAGATCTCCTCGCAGTAGTGAGCACTGAGATCTGGTATGATGAGATCGCTCACTAATCGTGCTTGAGTGAGTGAGTGTGTGAGTTTAGTTTTACGCCGCTTTTAGCAATATTCCAGCAATATCACGGTGGGGGACACCAGAAAATGGGCTTCACACATTGTACCCATGTGGGGAATCGAACCCGGGTCTTCGGCGTGACGAGCGAACGTTTTAACCACTAGGCTACCCCACCGCCCCTAATCGTGCTTGAAGTCTCGTCATATAAATAAGGACTTTGCTGCTGGAAATGTATCACACAACTTTTGATTATTTAAGTTTTCGTTAGACATGATAACCATGTGTGTGTATCGCTGAAAAATATATAATACATATAACAAGTAATATGTACCATAACATATTAGTAGCCATTAATGTAGGTACATGTGATATGTGTAGTGATACAAATAGTTAAATAGTAAGTTAAATAACATAATATAATATTAGTTGATATTAGGTGCTTGACTCTGAGGGTACGGGTTCGAATCCCGGATGGGACTTAACCCAATAAAAGTACTAGAATCAGTAGTTTACTGAGAAAGTGTCATCCCAAATATAACACGTTACATCATCACCACGGATAACATGTACCAAGGGAAATATTACTGAACAGACTACAAAGAGGTTCTTGCAATTTAAATGTGTATTCGGTATTTTTGCCACGTCTATCCGACCTGTTTAAGCTTTTGTGCACACAAGGGGAAGCGGTTACGTCTGAACCTGATAAGTACTCGTTTCGCTGTCTTCACCGGTAGTTATAAGTGATTGCATAATAATATTAGGGTGATAATCAGCCTGTGGCGTAGGACGCATACATGGGTATCTCAGAACACGTAGCAAGGAGCCACGGGGTATACAAACACTGTATGTATGCTTACTGGGCAGGCCTACAGATAACGAACCTTGACACGGTGTAGGAACTATCAGGTTACTATTTCTGATAGTGGTGGACTTCGTTCAGGAGTTGTTCCAGCGCACAAACACGCCAACATGATGTAGACATGCATTGGAAGCGTCTTACTCTACATACTACATGTTTATGTTTGCACTGAATAGTGCATTCATTCATCCATTCATTCATTCATTCATTCATTCATTCATCCATTCATTCATTCATTTCAATAACCAAGTAAACATAAAAGACACCCACCACCCATCTTCATCAATGAAAATAAAGCGGGCATACTAGAGGATGGTAAAAACAATTAAAAGCAATACCAGTACACACTACTATATGCACTACACATAAATGCACACTATACACTACTAAACACACTCTGTACCATCACATAGCACACAGTATTATGACCAGACAATATGTTACAATACACATTATCAAATCCTAAGCGGGGTTAAATTTAAGCAATATTACGTAATACACATAGTTACAGAAACATATTGATATACTAGAGAACTGTACATGTTTCTGTAACACAAAATTCAAGATCATGCGCCACTCACTATTATGCGCTCGACTACACAGCAATCATATCGTTTACAGTAATGACATCGTTAACTGATGCACTAAAACTGGTATAAATGAACAATAGTATGGGCTACACAGATCCCTACACACTAAATAATATTGTTCACACAAAACACTCTTATAAACTTAGCCAAAGGTCTACAAAACGGTATGATATATCTAAACACTCAGTATGCTGTTATGGACCACAAACTAGCAAACATTTCACACTTGTGTACACTTATACCCGACTAACTATTATACAGCACCTTGGACGCTTGGTTAGCCGCACTCAGCAATATTCTGTACGAGGAAATCCAGTGACTGACATCATGAGCATCCATCTACACAAATACGATGACATGTGTCAGCATGACTGACCACCCGATCCCGTTAGTTGCTCCTTCCGACAAGCATGGGTTGCTGAAGAACAGTTCGAAGCAGGACGTTCACGGTATATTCTACAACAGTTACAACAATCCACTACACGAACTGCTATAAACTACACACTACACTATCCGCATCTGCATACTGTTATACACTATGAACTATTATGCATTAGACACTATTATCGTTAATAACATAACAACAAACCTTATCATGCACTGCGCACTGTTTCACCATTTCTCACTATACGCACGGATACACGTTGTGCACTATCATTTAACGCTGGTAAACTTATACGCTAAAACCAATTGCGTAGATGGATGCTATTGATGCGTCGTGCTATTGGTCACTGGATTGTCTAGTCCAGGCTGGATTATTTGCATACATTTGGCATATACCTGGAATAGTGCTGAGAGCAGGGTCAGTATAAACTGTAAATAATCGAGTCTGAACCAGACAATCCAGTGAGCAACACCATGAACATTGTTCCATGCAACTGGGATACGATGACGTGTCATCCAAGACAGCGAGTCTGACCGTCCGATCCCGGTTGTCACCTCTTTCGACAAGCATCGGTGACTGAAAACCAATTCTAACACGTATCTTCACGGGTATGACGTGATGACGATGTCATGTTGATGTCAGCGATTGGACATCCGTTCTTATCCTTGGTAAGGCTTTATACATATCCTCGATAAATAGGTGCAGTGTATCTAAACTGTTATATTATGAATATCCTGGGGGTGTATGGTAGGGTAACCTTGTGGTTAGAGCGCCCGCTCGTCACATAGAAGACCCGGGTTCGATTCCCCACATGGGAACAAGGTGAGAAGTCCAATTCTGATGTTCTCCCGTCGTGATATAACTGGAATATTGCAACAAGCGGTGTAAAACCATATTCACTATGAATATCCTGGACCTATATTCGTTACCGAAAGTTAGTTTAGGATGTGTAGGTACCTTATCCCCACCTTCCTTTATCAGTAATACTCGGTTTAAGAGGTCCCACGGACCACCTGTCTTTGTATGTCCAATTTTATCCCTCATAATATATACCAAATATAAGTAAATCTTGAACGTCAACATGCAGAATTTACCTTGTGGGGTTCATGTTAGTTGTCTTACAGACCCTGAAGCAAATATATCCAAGCAAGCCAACGCAAGTCTATAAAATGTGGCAATAAAGTAAGTATGTTACATTTTATTATTTTTTTTCACTATGAACTTTTTCTGTAAAATATGCTCATTTCAGAGGCTATAGTAGTTAGTCTTGGTCCACATTGCAACACTAAACCGTGTGCTGACCTAGTTCCTCCCAGAATTGACCTATCAGATATTTATACCGTGTTATTTGCCTGGTGTCCCAAGACAGATAACGCTACTTTCAACAGTACAGCATGCCACTTCACACATAATGATTAGGAAAGCTCTGGCATTGTGACGAAGCCTTAAAATAATAATGATATAGATTACTTAGATTACATAACAGTCGGTTGAAAAAGCATTTGACGTAGTTGGAACAGTTGTTGTAGAATCACTGTAGGTGTATATCGGTGTATGTTAATTTAAAGGCTTATATCATGACGTTGGGGAAATGAATAATTAATGACATGGCAAGTAGGTTGATTATGCTAATGTGTTGCTACCCTGTCTCGTCTTGCATGTAAACACACAATTATCAAACGTGGCACTTGTGATTGTGAATGGTATAGAATACGTTCCTAAAAGAGAAAGAATATCGGAGTGTAGGGTCTACAAATGAATTAGTTTGAAAAGGCTTTAAAACGATTCAAATATGCTTTGTTCAGAGTATAGTGACAAAATATTTTGTCATACATTCACATTTTTGTTTGTTTATGCTTTAATTTATAATATCCGGTGTGTTAGACGGCACCCAGTGTACAACTGCAGGTGTAATTCGTCCATATACCTCCACTATTTGTTGGTATTTCAGAATAGAGCATTTACTTTATACATTGCATCATCAAAACAAACCAACGAACAGCTGTGTGTATTTCATCCATCAGCGGTTTTTGTTCGCGAATCTCAGGTCAGAGCTTGTAATGTAAAACTAGTCTAAAACGCTCAGCTGGTTCGGAAACAAGTATGGGCAAGCAGAGTTGCATTCCAAGCATGCAGTCAAGGATATCGTTTTGGCATATTCGTCCATTTGAGCTGACCTGCCAAGGCAACTCGCATTTTATTGGTCAGGAGTTGAAATTAATCATCGGAGATACATCGTACAACTCCGTCTATGCAACGGAAACAAACGACTACTAATTACACATTCTTTCGGGGGTCAGCGAGGTTTTTGATTGGTCGAGGGACAGGTTAATGCTCTCAGCGAACCCCTTTTATTGGCTGTCCATCACGTCATGGGAACAGCTATTCCATGCTCTGACGTCACGGTAAATTTACAAACAAACAAGATGGCCGAGAGTGCAGACGCTCCACGTCAAGTTCTTCGCGACGAAAACGAAGACAAAGAAAATATGTCATCTTTTGAGCCACAAGTCAAGAAACAAAAGTTGTCAGACCACTGTTTATCTATAGGTTACAAGCTGGAAGACCGTCTCAGCGGCATCCTGTGCTGTGCTGTATGTTTGGATCTGCCCAGGACTTGCTACCAGGTAGTTTTGGGGGATGGGCTCAGCATGTCAAAATGTTCATCTCCTTAAAAGTAACAAGCTTGCTAAACTGGTCGTAGCATACTTTGGATGTCACTTAGGTTAAGTCACTGGAGTGTTGTCGAAAAACAGTCTTTGGTGGGTGGGGAGTAAAGGTCAAAGTTATTTCCGGAGTCTCGCATCTGTCAGCTGAGAATTTGTTTACTAAATGCATACAGCTGACCAGAGGAAAAACAATGCACTTTTTAAGGAGTTCACTCTTATAACAGTTCGTTTAAGTGCATTTGTACAGAAATGGAATAGGAAGGACGATTTACAAGTTTAGTGTGCAGTTACATCAATAGAATCTGGAAATTGTCGATTAGGAAATACCCAAGTTCGCTCTGCCCTCTGCCAAGTGCAGGGAATCACGTGATGCAGACGTGTCATCTGAGCAGTGCTATTTTGGGATGCTAGCCAATGATAATTCTGGCACATTTCCAAATCCATTAACATTAACAAAAGGTAATCACCATGTTAATTGTGTAATAAAACAATTATAAAAACTGTATATGTGCGAAATCTTCACTCCCGTTCGAGACCTTTCCCTTCTAATTGTGCACCGTGCAGTTAAAAGGTTCGAGGGTGTGTCGGGCTGGGTACGGCCACGGGAGCTATGAACGTGTCATGAGAATTTATGCCTTGTCATTGAAACAATTTTAGTTCAATGGTTTGTTGTCCTTCACAACAACACAAATTGTTCAGTCTGCATATGTCATACAACGACATGCAAGCATAATTATCAACATAGTTAAATTGATAAATAGACATGATATGCAGATTTTGTTATATACAAATATTTGTTCTTCACATCATGACTTGCTCAAAGAGAAAGTTATGGGGAAAACAGGTTTTTTTTTTCAGAACAACAGTTTCTTGTTGTTGAACTCTTTACGTTATTATGGCAGACCTGAAGAACAATTACATAATGTAACTAGATGCTGTTACAGGAATATGTACACAGGTTCCAAATAATATACCAATCACCATATTTTGTTTCCTAGGGTACTGCAGTTCTGTTTGTTAGGTAGTTAGTTAGCCAATGCAATATTTTAGTGTTTGGATAATTTCACAAGGAACCAGATGAAACATGTGAAGCCCATTGAACATGGTGTCCCCTGCTGAGTTATTGCTGGAATATTGCTAAAAGAGGCATAAAACTAAACTCAATCGCTTACCCATAGGAAACATGAACTAAAACCGTGTTAGCCAGCTTGAAGTAGAGAATCCTCATAACCAAATTCTTTTGTTCTTTATTCACATATTGATAAGGATGATATAAAATCATCCTGCACATCTAAAAATGATAATTAATTGTGGAAATTGTGTCTACTTTCAGTGCACAAATGGACATCTAATGTGTGCAGGATGCTTCAACCATCTCCTAGCTGATGCACGTCTCAAGGATGAAACAGCAACTTGCCCAAACTGCAGATGTGAAATCTCCAAGAATCTCTGCACAAGAAATCTTGCTGTTGAGAAAGCTGCATCAGAACTTCCCACAGAATGCCAGTACTGCAACCAGAAGCTGCCTCGTAACATCCTTGACCATCATGAGAGGGAACTGTGTGCGGAAAGGTAAGCGGGCTTAGGTAGGGTAAGCGTCCTAACCGTTAGGTTAGGCTAGAACTAATCAGTCTTTCCCTTCACAGGTTCACCTTAGCTTAGCCCAGCAAGCAACTGCATGTGTGAGGGGGACACACATACAGTTCCTTGCGTTGTTGGTTAGGTTTATGTTAACATGTTTTAACCAGAACCACACGTTTTCTATTTTCTGTCATTTAACCAGGAATGGAGTTGTTCAGCCATGGTCTCATAAGCGGAAGATTTAGCAGCGCCTAGGTTGTTGGAGTTGAGCAACAGTACTTCAACTGTTGAGGCGGCAAGTATTTTATGTCTCTTAACATGCTGCAGTAGCATGCCCAGGTTGTTCAGTATGTATGTTGTGGTAATTACAGTACAATTATGGCATAATTGTGTTTGTGCAGATTTATCTCTTTGTTCTCTTCTTCATTTTCTTCTCTTTTTATCCAAATTCAAAATTATTAGCCATGTGGAGCATCTGGAATATTTGCATTCAAAAAACAAGTTTGAATTATTACGATGGGTTGCTCTTCTGGATTTGTAATTTTTTTTTTCTATGGAAACATACATAGAGGGGATATACCTAAATGATTAGTGTTAAAGAAATGAAAATGCACTCCAAAGAGTACTCCATCAATTTTGTTTACAAATGTTCACTTCTTGGAATGTATGATTCTTATATAACATGTATTGTAGAACTGTTGAATACAATTCTTATGAGATGTTATCAGACTGTGTGGAGGCTATTCATATGTTCACCAACTGCAGTTGTGAAATCAAAGTACGCAGTGGAAACTATGAGTTCACCACCCCAGTTTCGACACATCAATATATGTGCTATACCAGTGCTCCAAAGCCCTTTCAGCTCTATTCCAGTGAATGCTGAGTCTTTGTTTTTTGGCCCACACTGTTCTGACTTTTTGGACAATTTTGTTCCTTTACCATTTCTGTCTTAGATAGGAGCAGTATTTGACAAGTTTTGATTCATTTGGTCATTCACAATGAATGATTTGTGATGAAGAAAAGAAAATAGCCCAAAACGGTTTGGTTAGTAGATAGTATCACAATAAGTTCAGATGATGTTAAACAAGGGCAGTTTTTTTCAGGTAAGAGAATTTAGTTACAGTCTCATCAGCGGCTGAAGCCAAATTTAGGAAAAGGAAAACATTAGTAGAATTGTTTTGGATATTTTCATGCAAGACATTTTCAGGTTCAAGGCTTACTGAGTGACAACCCAGGTCCAAGTAATTGTAAGTATGGTCATGGCCGTAACACTCGCAAATTTTACAGGATATTTTTACTAGTAGTATATCTTCAGTTCTTATCTTCCACAGACCCACTGCTTGCAAATATGCCAAGATTGGGTGCCCGTGGCTAGGTCCCTACCACGAGGGGAGGGAGCATGAGGCATCGTGTGCCCATCCGAAGAAGAGTGGGAGTGAGGTTCTAGAGGCACTAAAAGTCCTGGACCTGAAGCAGCTGGAAGAAAAACAGCTTTACAGTAAAATATTCTCACTGTTGTCACTGGAGAAGATCACTTTCAATGGTAGGATGTTCTGTATATTTATGACATTATAACATGTTGCAAGACTTCCTTCTCATTTATTAGGATTAATACCATACTATGCGCTTGGGTTTCACTGAAATTGTGAATGATGAGAGCTGCCCCAATTTGATGTGACTTCTCTCAAATCTGCACAAAATTGATCTTACTTCTGTTTACATGATGTGATATAACTGAGATACAAAGAAGAGTTAAAATCAAATTCAATCACCCCATCAAATAAACCTGTCTCATAAAGACCTGCTGTGATATTGCTGGAATATTGCAGGAAGTAATGTAAAACTGAAACTCACACACACTTATAAAGGTGATATTGGTATCTCGTAAAACTAACGTTAATAGAGCAATTCTGAGCAATGCATTAAGTATAACCATACATTGACAATCAGCAGTATTTCCTCCAAGTTTGTTTACAAATAATTTCTGTTTTGAGTTCAGTGTGTTCATATCCCAATCTACTGATAGAAATCAGGCTTTGACACAGATTGTGTAAAGATTCTGTTCATTCTTAATATTGCTCTGAGTCATTCTTTGATAAAAAATATTAAACAATGACAATCTTTCACATGTGGTATTTCATTATTGTCTTTCTTATGCAGACTTGCAGTTGAAGCCCTACAGAACAGATGACTTCATCACCAAGTTGTTCTATGAGACAAGCCGCTTTTCGGCTTTCAACCAACAGTGGGTGATTAAAGCTCACGTCAACAGTGACCACAAAAACCCAACTCAGGCATGTCAGCGCAAGCTTGTGTACCAGCTCGTCCTGAAGAGTCGCATCAGCAACCCCTTGCGTCTCCACTTCTTGGCCTTGAAAGGACCATATGGTGACATGAAGGTTAACCCAGCGATATATGAGCATGAGTTCACAAGCGACAGCACGGAGACTGAAGTGAAGCACTTTCCTATCACAGACTCAACTGAATGCAACAAACTCTTGGCCACCAGGACCATCAATTTCAGGATCATCATGTTCCAGGTCTCCTAGAACCAAGCTCATCCACTTCTTTGCCATTGTGTTTTCTATTGTACTTCACTTCAGTCATAATTGCTAAGTAGATAACCAGTTGGTGAGTGGCTGCCTCACACAGACATTTGCTGGAGGACAAGTGTGTGCTGGCTTCACACTGCAACAGATAGTTATGCGAGTTAGGATCTTGGACCTAGGTATGGATTTGTTCAGAGACAGTTGTTGACAGACTTCTCTTATGTGTTCTTTAGGGTTTGTGAGAACTGTTTAGAACTGTCATTGTTAGAAGGCCTGAATTGTAGTGACTGATATTTATTGTCAAGATCCTTTGAAGATAAGACCCAAGTGACTTGAATTTTAAATTCAGTGGTATAATATTTGAGATAAAATTGTGCGTTTTGATTTATTCCGGAAAGCCTGTCATTTTTAGATTAGTTTGTCAACATTTCTGTAAGTAATTTACATTTGGTAATGCTTCATGCTTCCTTCTTGGGTAGTCCCTGGTTTTATCTTTGGAGGATCTTGCAACTGGTTACAGCTGAATATGGTGTTTGAGATTTATTCATTCTGAACT
This sequence comes from Haliotis asinina, assembly GCF_037392515.1. NCBI lineage: Eukaryota > Metazoa > Mollusca > Gastropoda > Lepetellida > Haliotidae > Haliotis > Haliotis asinina. The sequence continues at coordinate 29,756,346 of NC_090291.1, forward strand.
GACAAGTATTTTGTAACATTTGTCGCTGTAGTCTTAGCTGTAGCATTATTTAGATTTTATACCTACTTGCTTATCACAGGTGAACTGTGAATGTTTAAAACATCATGGTTTTTATCAGTATTTTATATTTGTGTTTGTTAATTACCTGATATCAATTTCATTTTACTTTCCTTCTACTTGTTAAGTGATTTATTACACAAATTCATTTTATTCATGAGTATAATAAATGCACTTGTAACAAACTATAAATGGATAGGTAACTTTGTGCAGTGGAAACTACAATATTATTACATTGTACAATGAAATTGAGAGATTTTAATTATGGTGATTGTCTCTCTTTAACTTTATTCAAACGTACATGGTGATATTGCCTCAGTTTAATCTGCTTAATGTTATTTCTCATCGAGAAGGAAAATAGTCATTTTCAGTATACTCAGTAAATGCATACACATTGTTGTTTATTGCTGTCCTAGTCATTTTCAACATGTTTATATTTTTGTAGGTATTAAAGTTGTATATCAGAACACACAAGAGTGGTAATGATTTACTATGGTCAGTGGTTGGGTGTACCGGTAGTTGGAAAACATTTACATTGTAATTATAGATGGTTTAGATAAGAGACAGGAGTTAAGATTTGTGTCCATTTTTCTTCTTTAATTAAAAATGCTTTTTTAAATTTATTCTACAAATTCTACAAATAATGGCACATTGATTATTTTTGCACTGTTTTAAGTTAGTAACACGAGTGTAATCTCGGAGTAGGTAAAAATTTCATTGTTCTGGATGCAAAATATTTTCTCTGTACATGCATAATCACTTGCACATGGGTTTTAGCTATAATTTGATTTTGAAGGACTGATGTCTTGATGCAAACCAACGGAATTGTTTAAAACTGAATACAGTAAAATCAGCAATGTTACAAGAGTTATGACAAGAAATTGCACTAATTTGTTACTGATTTCTTTCATTTTGGCACTTTGGTTATGGGTAATGTCACTTCAGCATTAAGGTGGTTTTATGATTCTAAAGGGACATGTTGTCATTGACTACTACATTGACAGAAGTACCTCAGATATTCTGCTCATGGACAGTGGAAACATGAATATGGGCATTCTTCTAAGTGTCTGTACATAACATTGACTTTGTCATTGACATTGTAAATATATGTTTGTTATGAAGATGTTCCGGAGTATGTGGAACATATTTGCGTGGAGTCAGTTGTAGGCACAGTAATGTTTAAAGCATACAAGTCAGTGAATTTGTAATGACACCTGGTGCTAGTGATTGATACATTATTCAGAGTACATTGTTTATGGTAGCATACAAGTTAAGTGTCGTGGTGATGTATTAATGAAATACTGTATTTAAGATATTGTAATAATTTGTATTAGGGTACAGTATATAGTGTATGATATGCTGCTGTGTATGTTATTTCTTGTATTTGATTTATGTTGAAATTATTCTGCTCTGTAAACTATTAACTTTATGAAAGTATCACTTTTGTTTCCTGGTAATATTTGCATCTATTTTCAAATAATGGTGATTGGATATTTTCTAAAAATATATTTCAGTAATTTCTAAGTAAATCATTAAGCATTTACCATGTATTATCGTACTGTAGAAAAATGATCAGTTTCATACCAAGTATTAGGTAAACACATTGTCAAGCATGAAAATGTAAAATCTCATTAATTACCAGATCTTACTGCTTCTTTTGTAGTGATAGGAAGCGCTAGGATTGGATTTGAGGTTTATCATTTGTCAGGGATTTAACAAAACTCAATATTAAATGAGATAGCGAAATTTGCTCATATTGTTTACAACACTGACTTTCTTGCTCAGAAAGCTTAAATACAGATCCAGTGATACAGCTGTTATTGTATCTTTGACAGTGGTTTCACAGAAAACATGTTGATTGTAATAGTAATTTAAGATGAAAACAATGGGGCCTTTTGTAATATATATATTATTGTAAATTCAGATGTTATTTAATTATTTTATTCTGTCAATTCCACATTGTGATACTATCACATTTACTATTTAATACTTATAGTATGTAGATATATATCAGTCAACACTTGACTCTACTTCCAAAATTGTTACATTTTTGGCTTTTACACATGTTAAAGGTTATAAGATTCCACGAGGGATTAATGATAATCATTTTGTTTTAGAGTTATTTACGATGTAAATATCATGTTAATTTCAGTGTTTGATACATATATGTGATATTTTATATTCTAGTGTATCCTACTTCATTAAACTGTGAAGAGTTATCTTCCTTTGATTTGACACACACCTCTGACACTTCTCAAAAAATACTTTTAAGCTGGAACTGTAGCTTAGATGCTATGATCTACATACAACAGATAGTAACATTAGGCCATTTGTCTTGTTACTTGCAGATCATGAGCTAGTCAGTAGATCTAGAAAAATCATGACGTGCACAAATCTACTTTCATCAGCCTTTACATAATATTAGTCTTTACAATCCTCAATACATTTTTCACACAGTTTGAATCACTAATCATGCAACTGATATAAATTTTGTTTCAGTATGTATATTTGCTTAATATCCAAGTAATTTAAAAGTTTGGCCAACAGTTTGATCTTTGCTTTATCTGATTTATCAGAGCACATGTCCAGAACTACATATTATAGTTCATGTTCTTTTTTAAGTCATGAAAAGGAAATTATATTTCAGAAAGCACATACCTGCAGTGGTTGTAGTTTCACGTATCAGTGGATACTGTGGACACATGTATTACCATCTGAAAGCTTTTGTCTCTCTTGTTTTTAGCACAAAATAGTTTAATTTATCTTAGATGGAGAGTCATGGAGTCTGCTGGTAAGGGCTGCTGCAACATTTGTGAAAATGATCTCAAGGTTCTCTGGTTTAGACAGACTGAAAAGGTTTTACATCTGAAACAAAGACCAAATTGTTTTTGTGTTTGTCATGCAGTGATGCCTTCTCTTGTCAATTCTTGCTCTTCCTCAGTCAGAATAAAGATTTTTTTCAGTTATGTATCTATGCTAGTCTTATATTGTTTAATGGTAAATATACTCAGCAATATTACAGTGTTGGATGGCTTCTTGGTAATAATAATGTCTGTAGATAAAACATCCTTAGCATCAATCTACACAATGTTTGAATAGGATAACAAGCAGGAAGCTAGTCAGTGAGTTTCACCATCTGATTCAGTTAGTTGCCTCTTATGACAGCATGGGTTGTTGAAGACACATTTTCGCCTGGATCTTTATGGGTCGTCTCATGAACAAATGTTGTAATGTTTCATTAGAGGACACAAAACAACTGTTAGTGGGTTGGAAATGAAATATGCAATACAATCAAACAGCAGCAGGTCTTTGAGTATTGGGTATGGATTTATGGTGCATCAATGTGCAGCTCACTCATAGCCTTGACAGGAAACTGTGTGTGCAGCATGAGGAGCTTGTGTACACACCATTTTGAGTAAAAATGTATACAGAATCATCTGATAAAGTGTTGTCTGCACCTTTGATCTTTCATTGAAGCATTCCCGAATACACTGCTGGTGTCCCTCAATAAGTGTATTAAACAAGGACCGCCTATGATAAATTGCTGCATGCTGTATCTGTGGGCTGTTACAGTAAAACCAATAGTAGTCTTGGCTAGTACAAGGTTACGCCATACTCCCCAACATTCCAGCTATGTGACAGCAGTCGTAAATAATCGTAAATAATCAAATGTGGACCAGACAATCCAGTGATCAACATCATGAGACATGTCAACCAACTCAGCTAACCTGACCAGCCGATCCCGTTGTCGCCTTTCATGACGCACATGTGGTTGTTGAAGATCAATTCTAATCCAGATTTTCACAGGTTTCTATACTAGAAAGTACCTAAACTAGCTAAGTTAGTCAACAATGAAAACCGTTAGAGTTCTAGACTTCAAATATATTTATTTAATATCAAGTTATCTACCTCTGAGACTGGTAACAGGTCAGTAACAGCTGAAACTTTCATACAGCAGTCAAATGCAGTGAAAGAGAATCAAATGTACAGAACAAAAATCATTAGAATCCATCACTGTTTGGAGATAGTAACACTTCACATCAACACAACATTCTGTGTTTGAAATCCAGCCAGCCCTTGGAATACTGCTGTTTTGGTTAAACTGCATGATAATCTTTAGCTCCTGTTGCAAAAAGTTGCACAGAAATCACACATCTTCAAGTCACTGGAAACAGCATATTGAAAAACATGCAGTTGCGCTCACGTGGTTCATGTTGTAAACTCATGAAATTCAATTTGCAATGAGCAGTGTTCATCAAAATTAATATCGTATCATGGGTTTTCAGGATTTTCTTGAATAATCACCCGAACAATGGAACATTATAATAAAATGTATGACTGCATGTGAAATGTTTTAGGTTCTCTGTGTTGAGGTGTCATCACAATGGGCATTCAGTAAAACAAATATAGCTGTTTTGCCCCATATTTCTAACACCATTATTTATGAATGTAAATCAGATTCTGTTTATACCAATCATTATTCATATATGAAACAGAAGGGAAAACATAACTGTGACTGTTATATGACACAGTTCCTGAAGTCACATTCCTGCCTATGTGTCTTCAGTGTTTATCCCATATACGGCTGAACTAAAACTATAGGTTGCGTAATGAGATAAAGACATGCTGGTGTGTATAACAATCCTTGTAGTATATTTACAAAATATTTAAATATATTTATTACTCAACTAATGAGTTTTTTAAATTTATGATTATCTGTCTTCAGTAAAATATTTCTGTCAGTTCTGACCTTTTGTTCAGAGTGAGTAAGTATGGCTTTATTTCGCTTTCAGCGATATAGGACCGATTCATTCCTCTGCACCCATGTGGAAAATTGCACGTGGGTGATGAGAAAATGTTTAACTACTAGGCTTCTCCACTGCCCTTTGGCTCAGAATTTTTTTACAGTTATTTGCTAAGGGCAGTTAATCTATATTCCTTGACATAAAGAATGGATGACAATGGGTTTGTGATGATAGGTTGGGCCTTTCTTACAAACAATATACAAAAAGAACAATTTTTAACCAAGGAGAAGGAAAATTCACAATGCTCAGAGAGAATAACAGAAAATAATTTCAGCTGTATCAGTCTACCTTGTGATATTACCCTTTAACCTCTCCTGACAGTTAATTTAGTCCTCGTGGTTTGGTAAACTGTCAGTTTTACCCATCGTTAATGCATACTATACAAATGATGTATGAGTTGCATATAGCTCACATACGCTTACAGTCCAGGAGGAACGAGGTAGTACTGGATATAGAGTCTCCACTAAGTAGCTCGTGGAATATGCCAAGCAAGGAGTCTTCACAACATATGTATACGTTTACAATAGCTAAAGATTAAGAACGAATATGTCATTTTCACAATGAGTGCTTATAAATTTGATGCTGACATGTTCAAAAAGAACGACATGAAAATGTAAGCATGAAAATACAAGGTATTGAATAGCTTCTTGAAAGCTGTTATCTATTGCGATGGGTATAGCCATACAACGTACGAGGAAAATCCTTGAAACCGTGAGTCTGTATGGGAAGACTCGGATCCCGCAGATAACTTTGATCTGCACTAAATCCGTACATGTGTAGGGCGTAGAACGTAAGCATATCGTACCGTAAAGTATCGTACCGTAGAGTAAGAACCTAGCCGATTTCAACAATTTAATTTGATAAAAATGTATGACTGATAACATCACATAGATTGCAATACATACTCAGTATATGAAACCACGGCAAACGTGAACACGACACACAGGACTGCATCTTTTACTAGACAGCCACCCCCTGATTTGTGACTGCCATCCGTACCATATACCTATTCCAGCTATCGCAGAGAGTCGCGTTTACAGATAAAACTTACGACCATGCTGTTATTGTGAACTTCAGATTATGTCATATAGATGGACCATGGCACCGATGGCCAGTCTTAGGTATGCCACGAACGTATACGTGGCAAGCAAATGATTTGACCAGCGTGAACTACAAACAGCTATAGAGACAGATACACCTTGGTTTGCACCTTGGTTCTGTTAGCTTAAGAGATGCTGGTGATGGATTAAGTCTGACACTTGGTACCATTGTGACCTTGACAGGTTTAACATTGCTGAATGTGGTCAGTTGGTCTGTAAATTTCCATTTTTCAACTGGATTAATTAAATCTTTCGACATGGATGAATTTGACGTTAAAGGAAAATGCAACTGAAACCACAATATTGACACCTGTAGGTGCAAAGTACATATGATATACTCCCAGTTTTGCGATATTTATATTCTTCATAAATTCTTGCTCATAGTCAGCTATTGTTTCCAGATATTAAGATGTTATATTTACTAGCCAGTGTTTGGAATACCTCTTGGCTACATTTTCAGCTACTTGTAATTTTGCTGAATCAGCTGTCACGTAGATACAAGTCATGGTGTGGATGCATCTTCCAGTCATCGTACGTTTTAGGGTAAACATTTGTAGATTTAGATCTGGTTTTACACAATCATAGATTGTACATCTGTCTATTCAGATTTGCATCTAGATAATCGTAGATTGTACATTCATTGATTAAATCTGGTTTTGAATAATCGTACATTGCCTATGCGTGTATTAAGATCTCGTTGCAGACAATAGAACATAAAAATTAATACGTTTTATATAATTGTATAATTGTATCAAATTTCGGTTTATTCCCTTAAAATTTAAAGATATTCTTGTGACATTCCGATGTTTTAATGATCTGTCTTGTGCCTTCTTTCAGGGAGGGGCATATACGGTAGACTGGATCAACTGCACTCAATGAGGACATAACAATATATGACTTCACTAAACGTGAGAATCCTTGAGAATGGCTTTAAACTAACATTTTGGAGGATCGAACCTACACTAATTGTCAAAACGCTTCACTCATTCACTCTGCTATTCTGGACGTTGGGATGTGATGGCCGCGTTGTATGGGTATACTATCTGGAACATTCTCTGATATTACACTGCAGTTTTTTTACCTGTTAACAAAGTGTGTTCATAAGACGCTCTCAGATGTAATGACCGACAAAATCCTGATTGTCATTAATTGTGTGAATGTAGTTGGTGAGTTTCAGATGATTTCAGTAAGACAATTCCCATTGTCCAATGTTCTACATGTCCTAAAATGGGACAGTCTAAGTAAACCTATCCCTTGTGCTTTTCGTTACACTCCACTACTGAGTCTAACGAAATCTCATGGGAGGTCGCGTCAGGTAACTTTTGAGATTGACCAATCAGAACACAGCTTACCAAATCGTGAGAGTGGACATTCGCACATACCTTTTGAACTTTTTATGTCGAAAAGGTTCGTACCCGAACGATTCCGAATGCTATTTAGTACTGATGATAAGTTTACTTAGACTGATTCTTAGTTACTTCAGTATTCCGTGCAAATGTCCTCAAAACCAAATAAATTGTTCTTAAGAAGTCTGTAGTATATTTCTACTCGGTTCTGAAAAAGCGCAATGGATTCTCATCAAGTTCTACTCGTTCTGCGTTTATGTAGGTCTCACACAGGTCCTCCTATGTCGACACTGTGTGCATTACGATATGACACGGTAGGGTATACAGACATGCGTTTTAACATGTTCTCCATTTCGGATAAACATTTCTGCCTGTGAAACATGAACACATTTGCAGCTGTCAACATGCTGAATGCTTATTTCCTGCAATTTTTGTTGGAAGCAGAACAAGAGAACACTGGAGTGGTAGAGCAAGAATGGAGGAAACGAACAAGAACCTGTTGGGTGAGAAACTGGCTTTAACCTGACAGCAACAAATGTGGAACATTTCATCAAGTGACACATGATCTCAGCCTTGATGATCCTGAGTCCTACAATTTAATAATAATAATAATTTCCCAATACACGTTTAATCATCTTGTGTCCTACTTCAGTGATACAAATGTGTGTTGAAAATAATCGAGATCATTTATTCCATTTTAGAAAGATAACGTCAAATCAACAAAAAACGTGATGTCTGAGTGAGTGAGTTTAGTTTTACGCCGCACTCAGCAATATTACAGCTATATGGCGGCGGTCTGTAAATAATCGAGTCTGGACCAGACAATCCAGTGATCAACAACATGAGCATCAATCTGCACAATTGGGAACTGATGACATGTGTCAACCAAGTCAGCGAGTCTGTCCACCCGATCCCGTTAGTCGCCTCTTACGACAAGCTGAGTCGCCTTTTATGGCAAGCATGGGTTGCTGAAGACCTATTCTACCCCGGGACCTTCACGGGTCCGTGATGTCTGAACAGTATGCACATTTTATTAAAGAAATATCAGCACTTTGCCAATTCCATCATGTCACATGGAAGTCCATCATGTCCTGTACTGAAATCCACTGTTAACGTTTCTAGGGAGTGTATCTTAGCGTCAGTACTGGGTGTATCCACCACGAGCCTGAACCACCTCTCGACAACACCGTCTCATTGATACCACCAGATTACGCAGGAACTGTATTGGCAGATTGTTCCATTCGTCTACCACAACCTGTCTGAGTTCGCGAACGTTGGTCAGGGGCCGATCTCTCGAGGAAATGCTCCTCCCAATGGCATCCCAGACGTACTCTACTGGATTAAGATCCGGACTGACACTTGACCAGTCAAGGGATTCGATGTTGTGCTGCCTTTCGAGGTCAGTGATCATCCTAGGACGATGGGCTCGGGCATTGGCACCCTGGTAGAGGTAATCAACGTGAGGATTGACATGCAAAAACGGCAGGAGAGTGTTCTCGATGATGTCACGACCATACTTCTCTGCATTCATCGTGCCTTGGATGACGTTGATGTCTACTTTCTGGTCATGACAGAAGGCTGCCCATGACTGGCCAACCACCTCCAGCTACTGTTGTCAGTATGTTTTGAGCGTCAAGTGCTGTGTTGGGGAGACATCTGACTCGTAAGCGACCGTCAGCAACGTACAGATTGAACCTCGACTCGTCAGACCAAATGACACGTCGCCATGTGCGCAAATTCCAGTTAAGTCGTGCCTGTGCCCAAACCAGACGAAGACGCATGTGATTATCGGTCAGTCGGTCCTTTCAAGGGACTACGAGCTCGTAAACCAGCGGCTACAAGACGTTTGTTAACCAACTCCCGCGACACATTTACTCCTGTTGTTTGCTGCCATCACTGACAGAGTCGATTGGCTGACCAGAATGGTTCCTGACGTGCCATATGAAGTAAACATCTATCATCCCTCAAACTGGTCTTTTTGACACGACCTCTTCTAGCGGCGATCTTGACTTCACCGGCTGTACGATGTTTTTGAAGCAACCTGCTTACAATGCTATGGCAAACACGTAACAGCGTCTTGCAATCTGACGTAGGAACATGCCACTTTGTCTCATGCCAACGATCTGCCATTTGGTAGCCTCAGTTAACTGATTACGTGCCATTTCAGTGAATATCAAACCTACTCACTATTACCCTCGAAACTGATTTTTCAGATATACGACCGTGCACGCATTTTCTCTGCATGCGCGTGAAAACCACTCAATGCACGTGCATATGGCTTATTCCCTGAGATACCCAAATTACCAGCCCTTGTCACACTGCTACTATAACATTGTGTATATTACACTATTTCTACTTATATCAATTCAGGTGTTGCTTCAAATCTTACCATCAGTATATATAAAGCGCCGGTGTCCACCCACGGATGAATGCTCATGGCGCTGGGAACTTAAGTATAAGCAGAAAAGAAGAGTCACAGGAAGGCTATAGTGAAGAAAAAAGTCTTAAGATTTTTCTTGAAACAATCCATACTTTCAGAACGTTTTATGTGGAGTGGCAAAGAGTTCCATAGCAGTGGAGCAACGTGCTGAAAACCTTTCTTTCCGTAGGTAGAGAGGCGAGCTTGGGAAGCTATCAGCAGTTGCTGATTCTGGGAACGAAGAGTCCTGGACGGGACATACTGGGTTAACAGGGACAATAGATATGAAGGAGCAAGATTGCTGAGACACTTGTAGATGATGCACAGGACTTTACACTCTATCCGGTATGGAACAGGGAGTCAATGAAAAGATTCTAGTACGGGAGATATGTGGTCATATTTAGAAGATAAAGAAATAATTCTGGCTGCGGTATTCTGAACCTTCTGGGGTCTTCGTATGTGTTCTTTAGAGAGACCCGTGAGGAGGCTATTGCAATAGTCAACGCAGGAAATAAAGAGACGTCTAACTAGAGTATTTGCACTCTGCTTGGTAATATACTTCGGATTGTTCCGATGGTACGAAGAAGTTGGTAGCAGATCTAACACAGATGTTCGGTTTGTGAGGACATGGATAGATCCGATTCCAGCTGCACTCCGAGACCCCTGACCTGTCTTGAGGGAGAGATACAAGCAGAGCCAATCTTCACTTGTTCCACCTTTTTCCTTGCCAGTGTGTTGCGGTCTTCCCACTAGCAATATTTCGGTTTTCTCGTCATTTAGCTTTAGTTTCCTTTCAGTCATCCACGCAAGGAGTCTAAATTGAAATTATTCATCAGTTCCACATCATCAGCAGAGGAGAAGTGTGGAGTGCCAAACTTATCAGTGATGTCTGTAAGATGATTGACATGGATAAGAAACAAAGCAGGACCCAGTACTGAACCTTGCGGCACACCACAAGAGAGCACTGTTTTCAGATAACTTTCCAGAGACACACGTTGTCTTCTATTGTTTCTTGGGAATCACCCCACCCATGTTTGATGAAATTCTTGAATGCATCACTCCTTCATTAACTAAGACATCTTTCATGGTCCACCCTCATTTTTCTGTGGAGGCATGGTGATGTCGAGGTTTCCATGAAAGTGATAACGGAAATAAGAATGGGCTATCTGCTATTACCACTACACACGCTAGAATCAGAGTGAGAATGTAGTGGTGTCTGAATACGAGCTGGTTGAGTTAAGAAAGAGTTAGAGCAGGGTAGTGCATGTTAAGAACGTGGTAGGTCTAATTTAGAACAGATGTAAACTGACAAAAGACGAGTTTGAACTACTTGAAAACGTTGTTCAAATAGGGTAAAGGTGCATTTCTTCCCACTCTATATGTAATAGCAACTGTCTGGGATTGGCCATAGATGACGCAGACATACTGACAACTGTTTGTTATCAAACGAGCATCGTAATTTGTATAATCATTACACGTTCTATCCCGTTCAGTCTCTTTTTACAGTTATTGTTAAGACAGGTCAGGACGTCCTATGAACTACAAATGTATCTTGGTGTGCCTAGGTCCTACCAGCAGGTAGCATGGCCGGACCAACAGAACGCCATCGTTCGTTCGTATGTGCGACAAGACGAGACTTGTTGAGAGGACCGCTGATTTGTCCCAGTGTCTTGGTAGTGGTGTTTTACCAACAATCTTGACTTCATGTGTCATTGACGATCATCTTTGATTCTCTCCCCTACTTGACCGACTCTTGCCTGGCATATCTGTCCCAAGAAGCATTGAACCGCAGTCAGTTCGATTCCGAATTTATCTCAATGCATATCAGCCAAGTCTCCACATTTTTAAGCAGTTCCCTTTCTGCACATTTGCAATTTTGCTATGTATGTACCAAATCATCTAGTGTTGCTTGTAGATGAAGTATTGACAAAAACTCCCACCAACATCCAACAGTCTAAAACGTCTTATTGAGCGTGTTAACTACCATGTGCATGTGTGGATACAACCAATCATGAAACAGTCTTTACATCTTATGGACAAGTCTCTAATGTTATGTATCTAACACATAATCTAGTGATGCTTGTAGATGAAGTATTGACAAAAACTCCCACCAACATCCAACAGTCTAAAACGTCTTATTGAGCGTGTTAACTACCATGTGCATGTGTGGATACCTGTAAAAAAATTGAGAAGGCAATACACATTAATTCCAGATGGCGGCCGAAATGGGGAGAATTTTGATTATTTTCAAACAGAAAAATATGTAAAAAAAATTCTACATCCTTTATCAATACACAAAAGTCAAAATGAAAGTGATCAGATTGATAGTAGTAAAACTATCCATGATTAACTTTGAGATGTTGTCGGGCAGCAAACCAAATGTCATGAAAATGCCCACAGACCCCCACCACATAAAATGGCCTGTTAAAAAACTGATACATGTACCACAATCTGAAAGTATTACAGGCCTTTTCATGAGCCCAAGACATCATACTAACTGAAAATAGTGTCAAACAAACTCAGCACTGGGGAGGCTACAAAATCCTATATCTAAGCCCCTTTTGAGATTCTCTTCCTGGACTATTACAAAACATTCACCTGATGAAGTGCCAGCAACTGCACCTTAAACACTGTTACCACAATTTAAGAATCTTTATTCCTAAAGGCCATGATTTTACTACTTCCAAATGCCAACCCAACTTAAACTAACAAGAGTTGCTTCCCTTTGAATGAGCAGCTTCAGATGTGCATTTCACTCATGGTAAACCATATATCTCCTCTTCTACATACAGTGTATGAAATAGCATCTGCCTGGCGGTCCGCTGCTTGCTAGTTATGTGGCAGGCTTACAACTTTATTTTATAGCCGGCCCTACTGGCCAATCCATGTTCCATAGATATATATGTTACCATGTCTCTCACTATTTTCATGGTGGTATATTTTGAAAGCAGCTTACTACTGTGGTAGCTAGAAAATGTGTGTACGTATAGTTCATGATCTATCAAACCGTAACTTTCACAGATCAGCCTACCCACTAAACGTGATTGGTCTAAAGAATGCTTTCAGCGACCAAGTCGTTTTTGCTAAATTTGCTGTTGTGCATGTTTACTTTTCACAAGGAGAGTTACAAATCCCCTGTGCTAATTGCATGAAGAACATGTAGAGACCATTCTTGCCAAAGAGACTGACCAGTCTGACTTTGCCTGTTTGTCTCATTCACATGGCAGTGACACTAAATGAATCAACAGGGACCACCAAGCTATGCGTTGTAAAATTTGCTTTATCATATGTTTTTGTATAAGTTTCCTATTTTTAATACAGGGCTGGTTACATGTTCACGGGGCCAGCAACATTTTTCAGTTATCAGCCCGGTGAGCTTTCTGGTGTTTTTATAAGTCTCATACACTGCTACATATGAACAGGAATGGAATAATTTTGACTACATGAACATAGTTTAATAAAATGTCTTTTCCTCAGACATAAATCCAGACTAATTAAGAAGATTTACAGCTCCTACAGAATCACGCCAATAACAGCATGTAATACTTATGCATATTGGCATACATAAAAGGAATACAGACAGGTGAAGTACACACTGGAATACAGAAACATGCAAGATTATCTTTTCCTGTCTATTACTCAGTTACAGAATCTGGGGCCTCTATTACAAATAGACCCATGAAGGTCTCCGGGTACAATAGGCCTTCAGCAACCCATGCTAGCCATAAAAGGCGACTATGCTTGTCGTGAGAGGCGACTAACAGGATCGGGTGGTCAGGCTCGCTGACTTGGTTGACACATGTCATCCGTTCCCAATTGTGCAGATCAATGTTCATGTTGTTGGTCACTGGATTGTCTGGTCCAGACTCGATTATTTACAGACTGCTGCCACACAGCTGGAATATTGCTGAGTGTGGCATAAAACCAAAATCACTCACTCACTCACTTACAAATATCTCGGTAATACTGCTCAGCTACAGGAGGAGATACAAAGTTTTTGTTTCATAATCATGATTTGATTATTACCAAGGAGATTGGCATTTGCTTATTTGGGAAAGATATACGACAATCAAATCTGTAGCAAAAATATATTTCATATATGAAACAGAATTACTGTCCTCATCAGCAACAAACACTGCTGTCTGTACCATGTGTGAACTAGCCTCAGGTTTGAAGTAAAAACTAAGCTAAAGGTTACAAAAAGGTAAAGCCAACAAAAACAAATGACATGACAATTGACCAGCAATGTTGAGGCAGGACTGTAGATATTACCGGAATGACCTGATTTTCACACACTGCTGCTGTATGATATGTTTCTGTATCATTACAATTGGTTTGTCTAGTGAGTGTCCATGAACATGTACCCTGTTATTTAACCGATTCCATGCTTCAGCCAATCAAAGCAACAGCTCTGACATTGTGTTGCTCGATCCTAATTTTCCAAACAAAAGTTGACACTAGATACTGATTTCAAAGTAACACTGTTTGACATTTATGGAATGACACTTAAAAAATAAATCTATGTGGAAATGCATTTGTCAAGAAAACTGATTTTATCAAATGCAGCATGTGAAATATGTCAGACAGGCTTTTTTGTCAAAATGGATTGTGGGTCTTTGAACAAGGCTGTGACTTAAAGTGAGACAAAGTTCAAACTTAATATTAAGCTAACCCAAATATTCATGTTTTGACTGCTGTTGAACAACTGAAGTCTGTTGACTTCCGGCAGATTGCAAACTTATCATGCATATCTTCTTTACAGATTGCCTCAGGCACCCTGAAATCTGAAACACTGTTTAAACATCAAAACTTCTGAGTCACATTGAGAAATCAGATTATTCTAGAACTCAGAATATTTACAGAGCTGAGTAGAAAAATACATTGCCAACAACAAGTGCATAGTGTAAAATGTCTACTCGTTGCATTCCACCCCAGGATCCTTCAGAGCCAATCACAAGGCCTGACACAACATACACAAAGGAAGCAGCAAGTCCAGCGACGTTCCACGTTGTATAGGAAACTGCAATGATAGTTAACATGGCAAACCCACTACAGGCCTCGTTTACCAGGGAACGCTGGCTTTCATCAAGCAGCTTGTTGGTAAAAATCACACCCAGTGAAAACATGAAGTTCAGATTCATCAAATACGGCATAACATATTTACAGAACCCAACGGCCACCAGAGGCATACCAGCGATTCTTGCAAACCAAGATAGGTACTTGTGAACATTTGTGAGTGTGGTTCCGGGAGCTTGTGACGAAAATCTGGCCACACCTGCAGTAGCCGCAAATCCCTGGATCATGAACCCCAGAGCTGCAAACATGTTCTTCACAAGAAGGTACTTGACCAACCAGAAGACAGACAGCGCCAACACCATGTCGGACACAGCTGTGCTCATCATCCGTGCCATCTTGGACGTAAAGCTCTGACCTTTACTTCTAAACCTGAAAATGATCAAAAATAAACTTTGCACAATTTCTTGGGAAAAAACAACAAACCAAAACTGTAAGGGTATACTGGGTTGTGAGAAATATATGTACTCTCAAAAACATAGAACAAAATTAAGTTATTGTGATGGCTGACTTATTGATCTTTGAACGTCATGCAAAATTCACAGATGGTAAAATGGTTTGGTCAGCCTTGCATTGTAATGCAGTGTTATAGAGTATGCACCAATGTAATGCGCATACTGTACAAGTAAGTGTCAGACATGAAAAAGGCCTGCTGTAGATGGTCACTCTATGTCTGAGAAATTGCCAGTGAGTGAGTCAATGTTTACACACTTTAGGATCATAAATAAGCAAAGTAAACTTAGGAGTTACAATTCCAAACAGCAGAAACAGGCATAGCCAAGGGAAGCAACTCTGCACATAAGGATGTGATGCTCAAAACCACTGGATGTGTTCAGCATTATTGCACTATAGAAAGGTGTGAGTTTGAGTGCATGTGTGTTGGGCTGCTTGTACCAGACTGGGATATTGCAAGGGCTGACCCATTGACATAACACGCAACAGGTTAATGTGGACACTATCATAAGACATGTGACATAATAACTTACTAGTATTTTGCATAAATCTTGGGCTGTTTTATTTTTTAGATTTGACTGAAATAAATATCCAGTTAAGTATGTTTTAAACATGACATACCTCAATCTTAAGCTTTCCTTAATCTATATTACAGCTTACTGCAAATGTATTTTGTCACAGCCGAATATACCATCACACTACAGTGGGGCAGTGGGGTAGCCTAGAGGTTAAAGCGGTCACTTGTGACGCCGAAAACCAGGGTTCAGTTCCTGATATGGGTATAATGTGTAAAGCCCACTTCTGATGTACCCTGCAATGTCAGTGAGTCATGACTTGAAGCAGGCCGCCATTACGGTCATGTGACAAGTAACAAAAGCTGAAATCTAGCAGCAAAATCCCAACAATCCCTCAGTACAGCTTTTGTGGAGTTGCAAGTTGGACTGTGACTGAAACATTTTGTTTGATTATGTTTGTTTTTGTATTATAAATGAAATTTTATGGAACAAAACATGCTATATTACTTTATAGATGTTGCCTGTTGTCATTTGCAGGTTTTGATAAGTTTGAATAAGTAAACAATCTGATAAGTAAACAATCCCATAGAACAATCATAGAGTCCCATGACATTTTACAAATCAGGTTTCCACTGTATGTAATATACAAATGGTAAATAATTCAGTAATCCAGTAGGCGTCACATTCAGCAGTAATATATCACTATCTAAATTTTCAAGTAGCATCAATCTGATGAAAATGTGGAGTATGAAGATAAGGTTGAGTGAGTGAGTTTAGTTTTATGCCGCACTCTGCAATATTCCAGCTATATGGCGGCGGTCTGTAAATAATCAAGTCTGGACAAGACAATCCAGTGATCAACAACATGAGCACTGAACTGTGCAGTTGGGAACTGGTGACATGCATCAACCAAGTCTGCGAGCCAGTGAGCCTGACCACCCGATCCTGTTAGTCGCCTATGAAGATACGGATGGTAATCTAAGGGATACTGGGTTACATATTATGCTATGTATATGTGTGCAATGTACGAAATCAATGTACATATATGATCCGTGAACGAATTGTCAGCAGTAACATAGTGTATCCGTCCATATCAATACAGCTCTAATTTGATCAGTCTCCCCAGTATGTACCGAGTTGTGCAGTATTCGGACACTTGATGTAATTTCCATACATTTACATGTTAATTTAGTGTAGCATAAATACTGTTCATGAATTTCATTTTGGTAAGATCCAAGTCAAATTTTGCACATTTGTGAGGAATCATCTTACCTCCAATCACCTTTTCTGTTGCTTACTTATGAAATGGCAACAATTTAAACTACATGACATTGTGCACAATGCCACAAACACCTTAGCATAATAGCCTCTGGGACTGAGCCATGGGGAACCATACATGTGCTGATTAATGTGATGTCACTAGTGGTCGGAAAAGTGAACTGAAATTATGTGCGCAGGGAAGAGATGATTTTGAATTTTCCTGTCACATTTCTCAAAGATCTATCCAGAAATCACTTTTTGAAAATTATTTATGCTCCACTGAAATGTCTATGGAAATTTTGTCAAGTGCCCGAATACTTTTTGCATAAGTCTGTATATTTGGTTATATTCATCATTGAGATTGATAACCCAAGCTCCACATACTTTGACCTGTAATATGAGGGACGATAAGAAAGACTGCAAGTTGCCAAGTTTGTGTGCTGAAATAGAATGTCTCAATACATCTCAGTTATTTTAGTTATTTTTTTGTTTGTATTTTTGTAAGATCAAATTTATTGATTATTTACAAAAATTCAAGCATACTTGTACACATACACATACCAAAGGACAACCAACAAAGTGCTATCAAACCATTGAATACATACACTCCATAACCAGGAACAGCAGCACATATTATTAAGACAAACGTTTGAAATACCTGCCTGCCTCACTGCCCGGGACAGGTTAGTTTCAACTGACATGACATGCTAATGGTGGGGTTAAAATTCTGACATGTATGTGAAGATATTTTGTGAGCAGGTAAGCTTTAGTCTGGGCTGGTAGGTTTTACATCTAACCAGTCCTGTGGTCTGGCTAAATTGTTTTCTAGGTTTCATACCTGTTGAGACAATTCTATCAAAGGCTGATCATAAGATCCCAGCACATTTAGCACATTTTCAGTGGTACCAGTAACTGCAACACACTATTAGAAACTTCACGACTGACTGTATTTTGATCCTCTGTAAACGTGCAAGCTTTGACGGGATAAAACTGAATGTTGGTTTGTATTTAGTCTGGTTATTGTTTCACTTAAAGTGTGTAAAAATTCACGCTGTGGTATATCTTTGCTTATTTCTGATACAGTTCGCCATCACTATATCGGTCTGTTTTAGTATAAACATATTACAGGTTTTTAATCCAGCGTAATCAAACGAAGTGAAAATGATTTTTACAACTTAGGTAAGAGTTCCTCCCGTACTCCACAATTCACATCAAAAGTCAAAATTACAAACTGTCATGCATGCCTCATCCCAAATATACATTCAGTAAAGTAGAACTGGTATGAAAAAAAACCCCAAACAATTAACTTATTTCGGTGTTGATATATTACACCGGGGAAGGAGGGATTTTACTATATAAATGGTGGAGGGTACGGGAGGAACTCCGAATTGGGCATTATCTGATCGAAAACAGGACAATGTCATCACTTTCTCCGTCGGTAGGGTGTGATATACACAGTATACACGCGTAGGTTCCTAACAGTCATTCCATGAGTAATATACAAAATAACGGACTTAGTTAGTGAGCAATACACATCATATACCTGTAGTAAACAACTCGATCAGCTAACCAGCGACTTGCAGTTGTAAGTTTCTATCAATCAGTCATCAAAATGTTCCGTCACTGACCAATCACAATGAACCGTTATCAAACCGGGTTGGATTGTGATTGTTCCAGCACGTGGATATAAGCGCCATTGG
Source organism: Haliotis asinina (assembly GCF_037392515.1). NCBI lineage: Eukaryota > Metazoa > Mollusca > Gastropoda > Lepetellida > Haliotidae > Haliotis > Haliotis asinina. The sequence continues at coordinate 29,775,074 of NC_090291.1, forward strand.
AGCAAACTGGTTTTTACTATACGAGCGGTGATTGGACTGAGTGATGGCTCTCTATCAATTAACCAATCAGATCGCGATATACCGCAACTGGTGCCGTACCGGCTTTCGCTCACACGAAAGAGGGGTTGAATAACAAAGAGGGCGCCACTGCGAAAGCAGATGACATTTTGTATGGATGTTAAGAGAAAGTTGTGAAGGAAATTAGGCTAAAGTCTCCTGTCTTACATGTTAATAGACACTTCGCAAGAAATCGTCTGACGGCGCCGCAGAAACCAAACGGAGTGTTGTTGTCTCTAGGAAGACCACTGTCATATCTTGGAAGTTGACGTGTGTATTTCTCTTGGTGGCATTTCCTAGTTCGGGCCACTCAGCCCGGTGCGACAGCTGTGCAGATCATGTGAGCGTTTTGGACGTCGGCGCGTGGTTGGATCGATTTTCATTCAAAGGAATATCCCTTCTACCGTTGAGATGCTGCGCCTCTTCAAGAGAAAATAGTAGCATCTCCGGTTGTTGTGCATTGTTTGAGTAATCTTTGGCGAAGAGGAAAGCTTGGAGCCATGTGACCGTTTTGGCGGTGCCAAGATTTTGGAATTCTTTTGTGATTGTGGATTGCTTGTCTATTGCTGGAGTGGTGTTGATGAAATTTGAGAAAGGGGTAACGGACCAGATCGCACAATGAATTCAAAGGTCACAAAGGCAGTTTGTTACTCATTGTTTAGGATTTTGTTACCATTAACCCTTTTAGCAGGTAAGTGAAAATACTGTTTTGACAGCCATTGTGTATTAATAGCAATTGGTTTATATTTAATGCGCTGTAGACAATTTCTCATTAAGTTACTAATTTCAAAATAGTTGGTTTTGTGTTTTGTTTAGTCCTGGTGTTGCTATTTTACATATTCAAGTTATGTTTTATGTATTCAACTCGTTTTGATGAAAATGTAAATTGGTGTAACATTAAGGTATGAAATGGTAAGAATATGGTTAAAATGAAGAAATGAAAATTGTTACTACATACCAGAAGCAGTGAAAATGGGAAAACAAAGTAATGTTTGCATTGCATGCATTAAAATCTGAACAGAGCATTGAATAATAGGTTGAACATGTTGAGACAACGAGAAAGTGAAGTTAAAAATATGTCATGATTAATTTCCAACTAGATTGTGGATGTTTACTTTAAGTATTGACTCACAGTTTTGTGCAATAATATTTAATTCACAATTTAGTCTATTTTAGAAAAAAGAAGTCAGTGATTATAATTTCATGTACAAGAATGTGAGAGGAGAAAATTGGTCCATAGCCTCAACACCTGTTTCATCTTGTAATGATACATGTAGCAGTGGTTCCTACTTGAAAACAAGTGCTCCATGTTCTAGAATTTCCCAACACAGCCAAACTGGGATGACATTTCATCTGTTTAACCATCTACTAGGTGCTCAGTGGCCAGTGAAATGTTCTTCAAAAGTGTTGGGTCACAGAGTGCATTGCTGCTGTGAAATGGGGACATTAGACATCTGGAGTTGTGTTTTAGGTCTATGATATTTCAGCGTGAATGTTCAGTCTAACCATTCTTCAAGCGTTGGTAGCCCTACGAACTTCTTAAGCCCATTCTCAACACATTAGCTATGATCGAAGTTAGGAATTCTTATGGCTACCAACGCTTCGAGAATAAGGAAACCTTCACAGAATAGATCACAGAATATTTTGGTTGTATTAGCAGTCCATGTTAAGTTTACCAGCAATAGCATGCCGCTTAATATCATTTTCAGTAGATTTTAGTGTTTTAATTTCACTATTATACGCTGCACCAACTACTTCAAACAGAATTTTAAATATCTCAAGCTTTGGTGTAGTGACTTTAATCAGTATACTTTTGTAGGCCATTGAAATTGTTGTAATGTAATGTTTCTGTTTTTCCTAATTGTTAGCATCACAGATGTTGTACATTATCACTTTGTCTTATGTAAGACATTAATCACCATATAAAAGTAGAATGTTGATGACAAGCATGCGACATAGCATCGTGAGCAGTAAGAGGCAACTTTGGGACTACATTGTGTGCTGTGTTTGTCTGCAGCTGCGGTGGTGCGTTTCAATGCCCTGTCGTTCCTGTATGCGGTGTTCCTGCTGATCATACCTCTACTCAGCTATCCTAATGTCAGCTCTATTAAAGGTGAGAACATACATCATGTGACACATTACACTATCATTTAACACTGTCCCATACACTATCTTGGCGCTTCCTCGGAGCTTCACCCATATAGTGAAAAAACAGTCAATCAACTTCAGGTCTTTAAGTGACTACACCACTTTAGGCTCTATAGTGATAATACAACCATTCAACTCTATGTCCTATGTTACAACTGTACAACTGCAAGTCCTATAGTGACTACACAACTTTAGCCTCTGTAGTCATAATCCAACTATTCAACTCTATGTCCTATGTTACAACAGTACAACTCCAGGTCCTATAATGACAATACGATCCCAGGTCCTATAGTGACTTTCCAACTCCAAGTCCTATAGTGACAATTCTAGGTCCTAAAGTGACAACAGAATCGTCCAATGCCTGATCCTAATGTAACAGTATTATCAGATCTTTAGGATGATTGCCGAGTGGTTAATAATTGTGATTCACTGCATATGAATTATTAATGTTTCAAATGATTTTCCTTTTTCCAAACTTTCCAGCTCTGAGTCTTGGGACTCTATGCATTGTGAATAAGATCAGCAGATTATGCCTTTACATGTAGGTTTTCCTCCTGACTAGATAGAGGACATTAAATGAATACCCATGTCATATGTCTGCAGCACGAGCGCCTAAATATTGGTATTTCCTGTGTGAGAGCGAGGCATGTGCCAATGTTGAGGCATGAGTGTCGTAAACATAATATGATATTAACATGAATATGATATTCTGTTTATTATTGAAGTCGTGAGATTGAGGTAAATAAACCCAAATCTACTTTGAAACATAGGCTTGTTACCCGCCATTGCCACAGGTAAAAGACGCCAAAAGGCAAACATGACATCAATTGTCCATGACGTCATGTCAACATGACGTAGTGATCTTTTGCCTGAGGGCATCGTATGAAAAATATGAACCCCTGATATTTTGACCCTTGTAGGTAATAAAAACTGTTAATTTGTGTATGATCAATGCAATCTGTCCACAACCTGCCAGTTTATTTACAGAATCGCAGATTTGTAATGCATGATACTTCATCAACCATCTGCAGGACTTGATGCATTGTTATGTATAGGCAGAACTGCATGGAATTCACATGTTGTTAGATTGTTAAAAATCCTTTTACACTGATACAATAACCTCCAGGAGTGAAAATATCATCATACCTGTTTGACTAATAATGATGATTCTCCTGCTTGAAAAAGGTATAGGCTTTGGTACTGAAATGTTGCTGTTATATGATAAAGGAGCTGTCATTCCTATTCCTTACAACTTCTAGAATGCCTCTCAAACAGTTAGTAATGACAGGTTGCACTTTTAAATGGAGCTTATACATGCTCATATTCAGTGATTCATTAGGGTAAGATATCATCTTATTTAAATAAGGGACAGTTTTGTAAGCAGGAAAGACTACCAATTTTAAGTTCTGAGGATATTCAGGATAAACAAGTGCTGCAAGAAACCCACTGGTTTTGAAGTAATCTTTCAACATTCTTTACCGGTTCATCGTTTCTGTGATGATTATAACTTTGAACAGAAATCTAGATGATGGTGTTAGAGCTGGTTATCGATAGAGATCATAGATGTAATTGTGAACTAACTCTCCTTCCATAAATATCAGCATAATTGCCAAAATAGTCAATTTCTTTTACCTACAATGCATAAATAGAGATTGAGAAAATGTTGTTGTTTTGAGGTTAGCTTTATACCAATTTGTGCGAAAATTGAAATTGTACTCAGAAAACAGGGTTTTAGAAAAGACAGTCACCATGGAAGTATTTAATTAGACCTATTGAGAGTGAGAAATAAATAACAGATTTAACACCAAGCTGTCACATTTTCACACTTGGAAAGAAGGAAACTGGTGCATTTAATTGTCTCCTCCTCAAGTGACTAATAAAACTGGTGACAGGTGGCGTTTGTACTTTGTATGGTTTTATTAACTTGTTTGATAGGACAGTATGTTTTATAGGTAAACTATCACTTGGAAATCAATAAATGTCTGATAGTAAACCATCTGAAATTATGGAGATTATATTTATAAATATGACGTTGCTGAAAAGGAAGCATGACAAAATCACATTTTTATATAAAGTGTCGGTGTATGAACAATGGGCTGTGTCTGTGTTAAATGAGCTGGATGCATTGATGGAAGAAGATCCATTCATCTGTTCTTTGACATGCTTTGATCTTTCATATGCTGGACACTATATCAGATCATTTAGGACCTGGCTGTACAGGCAGGTGCTCCACAGACAGATGGTCCATCCATCTCTGCTGGACACTGCCATTCATGGAGAGACTGTTGCCGCCCAGGTGTCACTGTTTTGACCACTCCCAGGCAGCCTGGATCTTTGTCTGATACTTAGTCCCCGAAATGAAAATGTCTTATTTCAAAAGTGAAATGAAATGAGTGTTATGTAAAATTTCTTTACTTCAGGAGCAGAGGAAGAAAAAAATTATAGAAATTATTTTAATTCACTATCTGTGCATGTAGAATCAGTGGCTAACTACGTGCTGAAACAGTGGCTACCAACACATAGAAACAGTGACAATGTGCTAAACAGTTTATGAACAGATGCATTATAAGGCAAGGAAACAAGACAACATACTAATACAATAATTTTATTATGACCTGGGATTAGTGATGTGTCAGTCTACACTTTCCCAATAATTGAGGTGCCCTCCTTTTTAATGTGTTCTCTATGGTCTGAGGGTCTGGCTTCCTTGACCCCTACATGCACTGAAATCATGCTCCCCCCCACCCCCAAGCCTGTGGTTTTGAAGCCATATGTTCCAACGTTTGTATGCTGCTCAGTGTAACTCATGACATGGCAGTTACAAGAACCAACTTGTTTAAAATGGACGTATGATTCAATATTTGTGTATTGTGACTGAAATGCCAAAATTAGAGCAGTGCAGTGTTTATTTCTGTTTAGGTTTGTAGAATTGGAAAAAGAAGCAGGGTTTTCAGTGACTATAAATATTGACTTGTTTTCTGTTTCAATAATACATTGTGATATTTTGTGTTAAAGGTAGCAGGTGCTCGTTCTCAAAGGCTGAGAATTTTGTCAAATTCCTAAGAGGAATGTTTATATTTCTGATGTCAGATGAAGAGACATTTTTGTGTTTTGGAGATCTTTTGTGAGCCTTTTCTAATGCACTTAACATACGCTTGCAGGATGATTCATTCATTGTTGCTGAATATCAGTCTAAGTAAACTTATCCTCAGTACTTTTCGTTACACTCCACTGCTGAGTCTAACAAAACCTTATGGGAGGTTGCGTCAGATAACCTTTGAGATTGACCAATCAGAGCACAGCTTACCAAATCGTGAAAGTGCACATTCGCACATACCTTTTGAACTTTTTATCTCGAAAAGATTTGTAGCCGAACGATTCCGAATGCTATTTAGCGTACGATCGCTTACAAGTGATGCACACAGCATACGTACAACCATGACAATGGTGAGTAAACAGTCACTGAAAATGGTGTTTTTGGCAGTATTCAAGGATGTCATCTTGCGGACATATTAGCTATAAGTAACAATGTCAACCGAAACCCCAAAGCGTATACTGAGGTAAACTGTGTTATGTGCTGATTTTTGTTTGTGGAGAGATCTGTGTCAGTGACGTGAATATTTTGAAAGTACCTCCGATCCCTAAATAGTAACCGTTGTTTGATTGGTTAAATCTATTTAACCGTCTCACGTTTGACTGGACGGTCATTGGTTGCTCAAAGGTTACCTGACATGACCTTCTACTAGGTTTTGTTAGACTCAGTGGTGGAGTGTAACGAAATACACTGAGACTAAGTTTACTTAGACTGGCTGAATATCAATTTGTCTTTAATTTTTCCATCTGAAGTCATGTATTTAAATATATGTATCACTGAGGATTGTTTTTGAAGGAGAGGGGGGCTTTGTTAACTACATTTTCTGAACAAATTTCCAATATTTGAAACTGTTTATATATGGAATTTGTGTTATATTGATAAGTTCTCCCAAATGTGTTTATTTGATGAGTGGTGCAGTATGTTATGCCTGTAGACTAAAACTGTCTATAACTGTTTAGTGAGGGGAAGAAGATGCTATGAACTTCCGTGCACACTCACCCTCTGGATCTGCATGAACTGTCTTCTAAAAGGCTGCTTCCTATTTTAGATTTTGTTAAAAGAGTTTAATCAATGCAGTTAATGTTTCATTGATAGTGTGTGAGTTAAGATCAATATAGTTTAAGTTCATCAATACAGTTCATTTTACCGACACATAACACAGTAATTTATGAGTACAGTTCAATTTATCAGTACAGTTTAAGTTGTTTTAATTTACTTCCAGTTTTGTCAATATAGGGTAAGTTTTATTTATACATGGTAAGTTCTCTCAACACAATTAAGCCATAAAACAGTCACCATGGCAACAACTGCTATGCGGAACAATTACTAATGGGTAATACTGCATATTTTGTTTATCAAGAATCACACGCTTAATTCAACTTCTTTGGCTTGAACACAGGTGCCAATGTGACAGTGTCTTTGTCATATACACCCTGACATAAGAACAGCCCATGCAAGTCCAGAATACCTGGCAAGTCTAGCTTTTCTGTCATTTTTTGAAAAGTAAACAACTCCCTGTGCTCCTATTTATTATGTTTTATTAATTGCAATTTATAAACCATTTTTTCTCTGAAATAAACTGAACAGCAAAAGAAACACAAGTTTTAAAAACTGAAAGCATTCATGCTTATGTCATCCTTTTGAAAAACTTGTTGACTTTTTTATGCTGTTTAGCATATGTTCATTTCATGGTCTTGATGTAAGTCTAATATTAGCTGGTGACAGGACTAGCAATTGTGTTGAGTATAAACAGTTGTCACCTAAATACTAGAACTCAGGTTCATGTAACACTTTCTTCCAAAGTACTGTTTGTTGTATAAGGTGTAAAAAATATTGAGCTGCTTAATAAAGTATATATTGTACATAACGATACTTGAAACTCAGATTTATGAACTCTTGGTCCTCTTGATCAAATTCCTGAAATTCAGTAGGTAGAATGGTAATGATATATCAGGTTTAATTATGTTCCCATGAGGGGGTTTCTGCAGGCCTATCTCATATCAGAGGCTGCTATAGACTATTACACTCTAGGTATTGGGTCAGTGAACATAGTCCGGACAAAATGCGGTAGCAGTAGTACTCAGTAGTAGTAGTTGGGAAAATTTTGGGAATATTTCTGTCATTCATGATCTGTAGTAGACTACTGCTTAGTAGAGTAGGAGCCCCAGTCAGATGGAAAATGTGAAACCTGAGGAAATCTAGACTTGCTTCGTTTAGGGCTTTAACATTCCAAGGTGGGCTAGGCAGTAGGGTGAATAATGAGGTGCAGGGACTGTGAGACAGACTAGCAGGAGACATTATTAGTTTTATGTATTTATTTACATTTTGAAAATGCAGTGTCAGTTGTACTGAAACTTGTAAAGGGAGAGTGACTTGGGTTTACAAGCTATATTCCATCAGTGTCAGTATCTATGCACAGAATTGAACCTGTACCTTTTTGAAGATGAGGACATGTTTTAACCAGAAGGCTAGTCAACCAATGACAGTAAAGACTTTCTAGGAAGATATCATTGGGTTTATCTTGCAAGTTTCAGTTTCATAAAGGACATTAGTGACATTGTTTTACTAAGGCAGAGGTAGATATCATTAGGCAAAACCAAAAACGTTCATTTTGATCTTGTGATTCACGTAAAGTAACAGGCAAATAGGTCAAGTTTCACTAGTCCCAGACTAGCTAACAGTTAATCCCTGCATGGTAACCTATGATACTCAGTGCCATCTATGTTCTACATTTAGAGTTATGATTTCTGTGATAATGAAACTAGACCCAGCCATGTGGGCTAAATGTTGTTATCACCACTTGAAATCAGTGTCATTTTTTCATTTGGAAAACACTGCGAAGATCAGGGCTTGAACTCGTCTTAATCAACTCATGCTTGTCACTGTCGCTGACTAACAGGATTGATCTCTCATCTTTGATGGATGGATGTCATCGTATCCCAAATGTTTTAATCTATTCTCGCATGAATAACTTGTTGAACAACATACAAAAAAAACATTTGAAAACAAACCTGTGACATTCTTCAGATTATTATTTCTGTAGCTAATTTGACCTTTACATTAGAGATATATTGCACCGAACATCAGTTTAAAAACAGCCATGTGTGTTTACCATATTCATTTTTATCCAAAACAGGAAACAAACAAAAATGCTCAGAGTATTCGTTTCTTAGTCCCAAGTAAACAAGCTTAATGGATGTTCAGAATGGCCTAGTCACTACCATATATCTGGGATGCTGTGCAGCTTTAAACCAAGCAACCAACCAAGGCTTGAACCCTCTGTAAACTGTATGCATATGTATTCTTTTGATACATCTGCCACCACAGATGCAGGAAAACTAAATATGCCAAGGTCTCATTTTTATGAATGCTTGAGTTGATACATAATCTCATGTATTTGAAAATCCTTCTGTAAATGTCATTATCACTAAAACTGGTTGACCTCCCTCTCATTTCAACTATCTCTTGTGCTTGTTACTGTAATTGCCATGTCCATATTAATCTTAATCAAGGTAATCCTGCCAGGTGTTAACAGACTGCCCTACCTGTGTTTACCTGTGGGGTCAAAGGTCAGCCATCTCATCAGGCCAGGTATTTGTTCCCAGGAGTAGGACACATTACTGGCATATTTTGGTACTGTGATGTGTTAGTTGCTATGTCAACACGAAGATGTTGTGGCATATATTTGTGAATAATGATCTCAATCACCATCCACTGTACAAACACGGCCAAAGTTGCTGACTCGTCAGTTTAGGGTTGTTTGTTATTTAATGCTGCACTCAACAATATTCCAGCTATAAGGCAGTGGTATGTAAATAATCAAGTCTGGGCCAAACAATCCAGTGATCAATGGCATTATCATCAATCTAAGCAATTGGTACATGATGACATGTCAAACAAGTCAGCAAACCCAATTACCCGATCATGTTAGTCAATTATATGTCAAGCATATGTTCCTTGCATCTTTAGGGGTCCTGTCAAGGGTTAAAAAATCCCATAGCCTGATGCCCGGTACAAGTCAGCTCTCATTTTGGGCAATCAAATAATGGTATCTTACTTGTCTGTGGGTTACAAGATAATTCCTGCTTGTGGTTTAAAACAGCAAATAAACTTGGATTTCATTTATGTAGCTATTAAATTTATCAATGACCATAAAGCAGAGTTATCTTTCCTTGCTGTTTATCACTTCTCAATAAATAGTCTACTAAACATCAACATCAGCTGCCATGTTGAGATATTCTCTCATAATTACATCATCATGATTATGTCATAAACATCAGGGCAAAGGGAAAAATAGTCAGGACAACTTACTTTCTTTAGGTCTCTTGCCTTGTGGTAAGTGGCATTCTTTAAAATGAACTCCTGCTAGTTTTTAATGGTTGTAATCTGATGACCTATTGTTTACCATAACCATGTGCCTCAAATTGCTAAATTTTGATTACTTGTAAAACTTTGGCTTCTTGTCTCATGACTCTGTCCCATTGTAATGTGATTAAAATAATGAGCACACTCACTCACTCACTCACTCACTCACTCACAGTATTTCAGTGTTGCAACATTGTGGGATGTATCACTGTGTTAAAACCTAACCAAGGACAATCAAGACTGATGTCTGAGGTCAGAAAACATAATTATTGGCAGGGGTTTGTAATAACAACCTTCGTGCACTCTTTGACAACATCAGTGATAAATGTTAAACATTTGACATGTTGGATAGTCATATGATATTTCCCTCTGCTTACATGGCTCACTTTACTGTCGTTGCTCCATCCCTGTAGATGTATGTGTACTCAGTCCTTGATTTAACTTGTTTATTTAAATTTATTTCTTATTGCTATTGGTAGTGTTGTAAAATACAGCACCCCAAGTGTCTGCATATACTGGTAAGACCACCGAGGTCTCGTATTTGTGTTGTTTGCAAATACTTACTGCTTGTCGTCAGTATTTAATCGATGAAGCTTTAGGAAACGAAAGCTGTTGCCAGACAGTCAATATTTGAGTAAGGCATGTGGAAACTGGCATAGATATCTGTTAATGTTATCTGAGGAATTATCATAGGTAACTGTACATATGTTAATACAGTAAATATACTAGATATCAGACTTCAAGAATGAATATAGTCTCATAAACGAAAGGTTTTAATGAATATTTTGCAAGAATTCTTTGATATAGTACCGCCACCATGTAGCTGGAATATTGCTGAATGCAGTGTAAACCTCAGCTCACTCACTCACTAACTCTTTGATATAGCCCGTCAATTTGTCATGGCTGTTTGAACGTATTGGGGTGACCAATCAGAAAAATGGTAATGGTTAAAGCATCCACTTGTCACACTGAAGTCTGGATTCAATTTCCCACATGGATACAAAGTGTGAAGCGCATTTCTGGTGTCCCCTGTGATGATGTTGCTGGAATATTGCTGGAATATTGCTAAATGTGGTGTAAAGCAATACTCACTCACTACAGAATAACAGCTGTTATATACAACAAACATTGTACTGACGTTCACTAATTTCTATATGTCAAAGTCATTACTGTAAGCTAGTGCATTTGCATAAACAAACACATTCAATGAAAGCCTAAATGTTAAATTTTGACAGCAAGTCCATTTATTTACCAATTCCCACGACCAAAACAACGCATGCAAAAAGCAGGATGAAGGTCACTATGTGGAAGTTGCGATGGAGCACAGCTTTGATAAGCTTAGTTTCTTGATGCAGTTGGGAGCTGATACTTATCACAACACTCAACAAACTGATAACATGTTTATCACTTGCATTGATGTCTTAAACTAGAGAACGATTCTGGGCCATGTTGCATTATCCTGAAAGCTGTGTATTTTTGTTATCCAATCTGTGCACTGTAGTAGCACCCGATGGGCAAAGTGCAAGTATTTCTAGAAGTGCATTTCCTGTGCAAGTCGATACATTGCCTTTAATGATGTGCTTTATATCAACAGCAGTGTTGAGTTTCTGTGCTGTATAAGTTATGGGTGTGATAGAATTAATGATCCCAAGCTGTTCTGTTAGTATTTGAGGTGTCTCACAGCGGTGCCTGCTTATTACAGTATGGTTTGTGTGACATTGATTGTAGATCTGCCATTATTTTGGATGCTGCAGAAGTCTTGCAGAGACGCCTACATGAAAGGGTGTGACTTGAAATAATGTTAGGTTTGTGTGAATGTACATTCAGACATACAATACAAAATATCTCTCTCTTTCTCTCACACACACACATCATGGAGACATGATGAACATTTCTACATGAAAGAGAGTGACTTGAAATGATGCAAGGTTTGTACAATGCAATTCAATACCTACCTACCTACCTACCTACCTACCTACCTACCTACCTACCTACCTACCTACCTACCTACCTACCTACCTACCTACCTACCTACCTTTGAGCTGAACTGTATATGAACAAACTGAACTGTAAGGCAGATAAAAACTGTGAGGTAGTTTTAACTTTATTTATCCTCTAATTAATGCATTTACACTATCAAGGAAATTAGAAAGTGTCTGAAATAATCTTTACTTCAACTAAGCCAGACTGGTTGATAACTCATAGAATACCTAGCCTTTCCTATAGTTGAAGCTTTGTATTCTTAAATGCGGCCCAGATTGTCCTTGCTCTTACAACAGTTACTCTCAGTTAAACAAGTAATATTTACAAACATAAATCTTCACTGACAGTCAAAATATATGCAATGGGAATTGAGGAAAATTTCTACTAGAAAGTCAGGCATTTAAGATATATTTTATCTATCCCAACAGTATTTCTACATGAAAGGGTGTGGCTTGAAATAACGGTTTGTGTGTGTGTATGATCAGACATACACGTGCCTACCTACCTATCTATCTACCTACAGTATTGTTACAAGAAATGGGATAGTGGGCTGGCAGCCATTTTGGACACCAATAACAAAAACTTTTAGAAATAATTCAAGTGTTGAAGACTGAATTACAAGGTGTTTCATGGTGGCTAAAATGTTTCAGTAGGTAGTAATGTTGTTAGCTGGCTGTGAATCAAAGTGGCAAAGTGTTACTCATGGAATCCCATGATGCAGCTGGTTCAGTAAATGTCAAGGTAGGTGTACTCCCCTGAGTCAGGGAGGCGTCTGTCAGCGTCCATGTTCCACAATAGTCGTGGGACATCTGCTGCAGGATACGCCTACAGGCTTCTACACTTCACTAACTATAATGGACCTGATCTGAAGTGAAAATCTATGAGTACATATTGACCACTGAATGATAGCTGTGGGTAAAAAAAAGTGATAATGATCAGTTGTTGGGTAATTAGTTGTGTTTGGACATGTGTCTCCCTAGATGAGTTGAACTCTTCATCAATGTTCATGCCATGTCTGTTGTTGGGTAATTAGCTGTGTTTGGAAATGTGTCTCCCTAGATGAGTCCTTGCAACAAGGATCTCTTCATGCCATGACTGTTGTTGGGTAATTAGCTGTGTTTGGAAATGTGTCTCCTTAGATGAGTCCTTGCAACAAGGAACTCTTCATGCCATGACTGTTGTTGGGTAATTAGCTGTGTTTGGAAATGTGTCTCCCTAGATGAGTCCTTGCATCAAGGATCTCTTCATGCCATGACTGTTGTTGGGTAATTAGCTGTGTTTGGAAATGTGTCTCCTTAGATGAGTCCTTGCAACAAGGAACTCTTCATGCCATGACTGTTGTTGGGTAACTAGCTGTGTTTGGAAATGTGTCTCCCTAGATGAGTCCTTGCATCAAGGAACTCTTCATGCCATGACTGTTGTTGGGTAATTAGCTGTGTTTGGAAATGTGTCTCCCTAGTTGAGTCCTTGCAACAAGGAACTCTTCATGCCATGACTGTTGTTGGGTAATTAGCTGTGTTTGGAAATGTGTCTCCTTAGATGAGTCCTTGCAACAAGGAACTCTTCATGCCATGACTGTTGTTGGGTAATTAGCTGTGTTTGGAAATGTGTCTCCCTAGATGAGTCCTTCCAACAAGGAACTCTTCATGCCATGACTGTTGTTGGGTAATTAGCTGTGTTTGGAAATGTGTCTCCCTAGATGAGTCCTTGCAACAAGGAACTCTTCATGCCATGACTGTTGTTGGGTAATTAGCTGTGTTTGGAAATGTGTCTCCCTAGATGAGTCCTTGCAACAAGGAACTCTTCATGCCATGACTGTTGTTGGGTAATTAGCTGTGTTTGGAAATGTGTCTCCTTAGATGAGTCCTTGCAACAAGGAACTCTTCATGCCATGACTGTTGTTGGGTAATTAGCTGTGTTTGGAAATGTGTCTCCTTAGATGAGTCCTTGCAACAAGGAACTCTTCATGCCATGACTGTTGTAAACCTCATGATGAACATGGTTTGTTTATTTTTTATCACATCACTCAGCAATTTTCCAGTTATAAGGCAATGAATGTAAATAATTAAATCTGGACCGGACAGCCTGGTGATCAACATCATGAGCATCAATCTATGCAACTGGGATACCACGACATTGTCACACAAGCCAGGGATCCCATTAGTTGCCTCGTATGACAAGCATGGGTTGCTAATGACCCAGTCAAATCTTCACAGGTAGATAACAAGGTGATAGCATTGCTTTGGTATGGAAGGTCAAATATTTATTTGTGGATCTGAATAAGGAGATGACATGGTTTTGTCTTTTCTTCTTGCGGTTGTTAGTAAAACGGTGATTGGGTGGTTACAATGGCTGCTGGAAAGGTAACTATAGTTACCACCTGGGATGATGTGTTTCCCGATTAATGTCTAATGTAGCATACTGTACAAGCAAAGTATTCTGGGTTAATGTCTTGGTCACATCCTGCACTGTCCTATCCAGAATCAGTAGCTACAATCAGAGCTGGGCCAGGGCAGTGGGGTAGCTTAGTGGAGAAAGTGTTTGCTCGTCAGGCCAAAGACCTGGGATTGATTCCCCACATGTGCACAATGTATAAAGACCACTTCTGGTCACATGCTATTTCTGTAATATTGGTAAAAGCGGTGTAAAAGTTTTACTTTAACTAAATTCAACACTTCCTAGAATTGTGCCACCCAAAACAGTCGATCAGACTACAGATGCAATTGTTCCAATTTTTAGTTGAACAATGGGACAGAGCCATGTAACTTCACATGAAAGGAATCATTATGTTGGTTTGTTCTAGAATTGTCTGCCTGGAAATGTGAAGTTCTAGACAGGGAGCAGTTGAATTCCTTGCCTCCTGATTGGCAGTTTTCTCATAACGTCCTGATAGTTCCATTTTGCCTGTTACCTCCCCAAGTGAGAACAGTTCTTAAAAGCATTCTACCATTCTAATGAACAATGGATGTCCAATTTTTTGGCAGAAAAATTTCATAAAAGATGGTCTGTTTTTGTGACTGAAAATATCTTGGCATGAGGGTCTCAGCAATTACTTTATGACGAATCTGCTTTCAGCCATGTGAATTGCCATTTAAAAAGTTAATAGATTTCCTGAAAAAGGCTTTGTCAAACATTTGCTGCTTGTTTCAGCTAGAAGGATGGCCACTTGTAGGATGTTAACTGTGACACGTTAATCTGCATGAGTAGCAGCACATTGGCATCACTCAATATCTCACTGTCATGCCAACTTACAGGAACCATTTCCTTTGTTGAACTGCATTTTGTAATCATTGACAACATTCCAGAACGTCAGTATCTGGGTCAGAATCATATTTCACATGTTCTGCTTTGCTTTTAGGCCAGACCAATTTTATTTCTTGTTTTACACGTGCACATGTCTTATTTCTTCAAGTATATGAAAAAGAAGAAGAATTAATTTATCCAGTTCAAAAAAATGGAATCCTAATGTTTTTATTTCCAAACAATGTGCATTTTCAAGAAAAAAATTAGATTGTATTTTACACCATATACAATTCATTAATTGCCGCAAGTAAAATACTTTTACTATTTAGAAGGAATATTGCTTTGATTGGTGACTTTATTTTTATTAATTTTCCCCTCTTGCCTTTAGGTTTTATGAGGACAATAGTCCATAAAAGAAAAAATTAGATTGGTCTGGCCTTATGTTGTTTTCACATAAACATGTGAAATATTAAGGACATCCTATTTTTTCATCATCATAAAGGGTACTTTCATAGTTTTGCATTACGCCACAAAGCAGTCCTATAAAAAATGTATTTTATGTATAATAGCAGACAGAATATGGTGATAGTACTAAAGTACTTTGTTGATGGAGGCTTGGCGCACAAGCACAAGGCAATCACTTTATGGTAAAGTGTTGGAGTTAATATGTCTATATTTGTGGCTTTTGACAAAGTTGTTAATATCTGATTTGCATCATTTCAGTGTTTCTCCGACACCAGACGTCTATGGTCTAGTTAATGTACTGTTACAAGCAACTTTAAAATACCATTTTAACAAGGATGTATTTTTAAATAATTTTGAATTGTCGAATGGCAGTTACATGTCATAAAACATCTCACTGTCAAAACTAATACTGATAAGTAACCACTTCTTCATCAGTGGCAGTGGGGTAGCGGTTAGAGCATTTGCTTGTCATGCTTAAGCCCTGGGTTTGATTCTCCAGGTGGGTATAATATGTGAAGCCCATGTCTGGTGTCTCCTGCCATGATGTTGCTGGAATATTGCTAAAAGCTGCATAGAGACATATTCCCTTTGCCTGTGGCAAGTAGATTTAATGTTGAACTAATGGAATGGGTTCCTATGGCCAGCAATATATGTTCTTTAAAAAAAGTAGGGGAACCTGAACTTTGAAATCTGGTAGAAAGGAAATCCATTGAGGAATGTTACAAAGACATTCATCTTGTGTATACAATATAATTTGGCCTTATCACCAAATGCAAACACAATGCATGGGAAGCATGTGAACAACGCATGTGAGCCTCCTACACGTGCATGGGGGTGTCATTATGAATCTTGACGTTTTTCAGGCAGGTCGATAAATCACTATAGACCATTTTTTTTCATAATTTTCTTGCATCTGTGCATGGTCAGGGTTTTCAGGGTGAAATCACACACTACTGATTGAAAATTGTAAACCTGAAATTTTCATGTCATACTCCAGTCACCTAACAAGGGAGATAACTGAACGAACACCTTTGCTTTGAATGAAATCCATGTGGTGATACATTCTCAAAACATTCATTATCATTGTATCAACATTGGTTCAATCCCATGTATCTCCCAGTTTTGACAATCGTACATTGAAAGTACAGTTCCCCTTTTTTGAAGAGTAAATTACCTCTTGACTTCTGTATCTTATACTGCTAAAAGTGGTGGAAAACCACATTCAATCAATCTCTTCTGTACCTAAGGAGTGAATGAGGTGGAGTTTACACCACACAATATCATGATGGGTTATAACAGACATCTTCTTCACACATTGAACACATATAGTTACATTAGGAAATATTGGCAAGAGATGTAAACGACAAGGTACAGTTTTGACAGAAAACATGATGAAAATGAGCTTGCATATAAAACAAGTGAGTATAGGTTTATGCTGCTTTACCGATATTCTAGCAGAATCACAACAAGAGACACCAGAAATGGTCTTCACACATTGAGGGAAATCAAACCCAGTCTTGATGGAACGAGTGAAGCCTTAAAAACTAAGCTACCCCACTGCACCTGCATATGAAAACTTGGGTACACACACTTGAATTTGAAGCATCTCGGTCAAGTTAAATCTTACTTTTAGTTTTGGTCATGTGTCATGATAAATTGGTAGGCCATCATGTTCTGTGTGACAAAATGTTCATTGTAGCTCATTTTGTTATTCCATGTTGATAACAGCCAATATTCACTATGTGGCTGTGTTATAGTATGTGGTATGAATTAGTCAGTACTAGGTCAATCAATGCCATTAGACTGTGACATAGCACTGGCACATTGTTGTATATCGACCCTTGCAGTTGCCAGTATAATAAACATGGGATGTATATCACTCACACATCCTTTGTTGAAGTGTCACATCTAATTACATACGGCTTCCATTTTACCTTCCTGTATGCTTTTTGTTTTGTCACAATTGTAAACATGTTCTTGAAGTTTCAGAGTGTTTATTTTTGCAGTTTGGATATAATTTCAGATAGTTTCATTGTTGGGGAACTTTTAGTGCTCATTCTTATCAAACAGAGTTTGGATAAAACTTATGGGGAGTCTCTGTTTTTTAATGTGAAATCCTATGAATAGAAATTAAAGTTAACAGATCTACTCTTACCCTCCATCTTTAAATATGCACCAATATTCATTTTGAAACATGTGGAGATCTCTTCAGGGATTAAAAAGTACATGAATAGTTAGAAGTGCATATGGTGTTAATTGGTATTGTTATTTGTATTCAGAATTGTATTCACAAATGTATGGAATGGATGCAGACCAAATTGAATTCTTCCTCATGGGCAAAAACAAAAAAAATATTGATATTTCCATATTCAAGGTAACAAATACATTATGTCCCATACTAAAATATTGTCAAATTATTACTGTACAGGACCCCTGTTGTCTGTGAATACAATTGACATTACACTTTGTACCTGGTTTGATGGTCAAGATACAACAATGAGCTACACAAAGAATATAAAATTAGAGAGTGCCACATTCCTGCTGTGGTTACTGTGACAATGGTGTGAGATGTTCCTGTAGCATATTTATGAAATCTTGTTAAGTTTTCAATAGCCATGCAAATCCAAAATATTCAGCATTGTATTTGTGTTGTTTAAAAAAATCAATAACTTATACATGTCAGTAATAGATGTTGCATATTTTGCTTAGATAGGTGCTTAAAGGTTCTACATTTTTTCCTGCATAGTGATGCTCGAGTGGACTTCCAACATTTCAGAAATCTTTTGGGAATCATCAGACAATTGATGTATTATTGGCTGCTTTTTAGGTTCCATGTAAGTGTCTACTGCTAGACATGCATGGTATAATGTTTCCCAAGGGGCACAGACACTGGTAAAAGTATTTTGTCATTCTCAGTGAGTATTATAAGTTATAAATTCTGCTGACTGGATAGTTTGCTCCTGTGATGCAACGGGGGTGGTGGTGTTGCTGAGTGGTTCAAGTCTTCGCTCATCACAGTGATCACACACATTTGATTTCCCATATAGGTACAATATGGGAAGCCCATTTCTGGTGTTCCCTCTCACTATATTGCTAAAAACATTGCTAAAGGTGGCATAAAGCTTAACTCATTCACTCACTCATAACATCAAAGTTTCATTCCCAAAACTTGTCATTCCAAGGTTTTTTGACACAATCTGTTTTCCTTTAAGTTTGTGGGTTGATCTCAAGGTGTCATTGTCCATAGATACATCATAGGAGTAGTGACAATTAGGTAAAAAGAATGTCTGTAACATTGTGCTCTGGTTATGGAGCTATTTTTCTGATGTTCATTTCGTAATTTCATGCATAAATGATTCATGTATTGTGGTACAGAATAAAATATATTGAATGTGGTCATTCATGTGTAAGATGTTTCAAGCCGGAATAAACAGGAACATACTATCATTCCCCTTTCAGCTGTAACACTTATTTATGTTTCAATAGATTCATGATATATAAGAAACTGTTCCAAAAGAAAATTGTTCCTTATCCTATTATAAGAATGAACATCAGAATTTCTTGTTCAACATGTCACTTAGATAAACTTTGCAAAATAGATGAAAATGTGCCTGATTTTAACAAATGCTGTATACATGTACTTTCCAAATGTATTGTGATATGTATTTTAAATAGTGGTATATTTATGTCCAGAAATATTGCCCACCGCTAGTTGCCAGTCTGAGAGGGGATGAAAGATTATTTTGCCTTGTATACATACCTGGCTTCGTTTATTTATTTGGAGAGGTTTGACAGACAACTGCTTGTCCAAACACCTGTCTGTTTCCATAAACCATAATGTTATATACACCATGTACATGCACAGGGGAATGCAGCAAGAATGTATGACATGGAACATGACGGGAAAATGGCAGGCAGAATTCCCGAAAAACAACAACACATTATTGCACGACATCATGTAACTATGCATTTATGTAATGCTTCCTGTGGTTAAGCATTAAAGAGAAGGTTTTAGAAGGAACATAACTTATATTAGATTCCTGAGATAAGTACTTCAGTTGTTTATTGAGGATTATTTTTGAAAATTGGCCATTTATCAGCATAACAACAGTTATTTAAGAGGGATGGCCTCTTGAATGTACAAGTATCATTACATATGCGTAAAAACAATACCAGCCTTTGAAGTGAAGATTTATCTCCAGACTAGTCCAAAGGAATAGTGTAAAGATTATTTCATTTGTCCTCAGAATTTGCAGCTGGTCCTGCAAGTAAGATGCTAAAATGTAGCTTTAATTTTCAGTCACTTGTATTCGATTTGGACAAAATTGGAACACTGATAACAGTTATCCCCAATGATGGTGCCAAATGAAGTCAATCTATGTTGAGTTTTTCATTTGTCCTCAGTTGTCATTTCGTAGTCTTGAGATGCGTACCTTGTTAAAGGCTCCAGCATGACGAAAAAAGTAGTGTTTCCAAAGATCTGTAAGATGTATTAATTTTTACAATAATTATCTTTTAAAGGAAACTGGTAAAGTTGATATAAGAATTAGTATGCTCATTTTCCTGCATCATTCTACATGTCAGCATTCTGGATGCACATTTCTGTGTATTTACCGGAATGGGGCGGTTTGATTGCCAAGATGTTAAAGCTCATCACAATGAAGACCTGTGTTCGATTCCCCTCATAGGTACAATGTGTGAAGCCCATTTCTGGTGTCCTCTGATATGATATTGCTAGAATATTCCTAAAAACGCTGTAAAACCTTTCATACTTGCTCTTACCTTTGAATACACTAGACATGTAATGGGAACCAACTTCATGAATATTATAAACACTGTGGGACATCTGCTATGGTATAGAGATTGCTTCAGTACATCATAGAGATTCTATGTCAGTGGTTAATAGACCCCAAGGGAGACCAAAAATCTGCTGTCTCAGCTAAGAGTCACCATGTATAGATACTTAGAAAGCTTAATTGATGCTGCAGAATCAGTAATAAAAAGTAAAGGTATGTTGTTTAATAGCCCATATTGGCTGTTTGCCAGGCCTGTGTATTGGATGGAGAGAGCAGACGTGAAGAGGGAGCCAGTTTACATGGCTGTTGGAAGGTATAAGGAGCTGGAACCATCTGTACAGGGCAAATAAACTATGTGTGCATTTAATTCAGATGATAGACATTTTGTGGGAAGGTGAGATTTGTTTGATAAATATTCCGTAATAAATCCTTAGGTGGAGTATTGTGACCTCACTTGTTTGTGTTGGCGTAAGCTGAAAGCCATGGGAATGAGACACTCTTGAGTAATTTTGATCAGCCATAATATTAACATGATTATACAAGGTGCTATTATGAAGTAAGAGTCCAGATTTCTAAGTGAAAGCACTCCAAGGTTGAATATGTCAGGTGTCACTTGATCACAAGAGAGTTCCGTTTGAAGATGCTAGATCAAAAATGAATATCAGACATTGGACTGCTGTTTATAAGGTTTTATTGTTGTAAGTGAGATATATTCATTACGTTGCACTCAGTCCCAGAAATAAAGTTATCTTAATTAAATATATATATGTACAAAAGGAGGTAAGAAATAATAAATGGAGCCTAGAGTAGTACTATAATACAGACTGAAGCTATATCTGACGATTCAGTGGAAAACAACACATTGACATCCAGAAGCAATTGACCCGTGAATTTTCCAGGGTAGAATAGGCCTTCAGCAACACATGCTTGCCACAAAAGGCGATTCTGCTGGTCGTAAGAGGCAACTAAAAGGATCAGGTGGTCAGGCTTGGTTGACACATGTCATCGGTTCCCAAATGCGCAGTGATCACTGGATTGTCTGGTCCAGACTTGATTATTTACAGACCGCCACCATATAACTGGAATATTGCTGAGTGCAGTGTAAAACTTAACTCACTCACTTGCTCCAGAAGCAGTTCAATTGTTCAACTCAACCTGAGCAAAGAGAGTACCATCTGTTGCACTTTGATGTGCGTTCACTGTGTTTGTGCAGACAGCAATACCTACATAAACGGATCTGTATTAAATATTTACCTGACTTACTGCAGTTCAGTATTATTACCATGTAACATGTACCTTCACCTTCAAGGTTTCTGACTCTCCCTGATCATGTAATGGTAATGAACTGAGTGATATCTTCCACCTTGACTCTTGTAATCAGCTTAAGTAGTTGCTTCATTATCGCACTAATTAACATAACAGATCTACTTGCAACACCATCAGTTTATCTTCGAGGCACTGCTCAAATGGAGTTCGCTGAGGATGTTCATTGGTTGGATGAAATAATTGCAGTGACGATAATAATGGTTATATAGACCTGCATTGATGCTTTTTCTTGTTCCTGAAGAATCCTTGAAACTTATAATGTTTGGGCGAAAAAATTCTTTTCCTTTAAGTGACTTTGACCTTGCAAGAAGTGTGACTTAATAAACAAACAATGTTACATGCAGAATAGACTCAAGTTAATATATTTTCTGTTTGAAGTGATTTTTCAGTGCAAGATAAAAGAATAGTCACATCAAGTTTGTTGATTGGAAAATACATTTGCTCTTGAAAATTATTTTTCCAGCAATGAATTTCACATGTTAATGTTGAGACTCCTATATAGCCCTAAGTAAATCATCAACTGTCTGTAACACACTGGAAATACTAGAAGTGTAGGTGTAAAGTAGGAATGAGCTAGAGAGGGACTGTCTCCCCTTGAGTCATTATTGCACCACTACTTTACCTTGTGCTTGATGACTTCCTGCTGTCTTTACTGTTGTTTGACCTTGACCTGACTGCACTTTCATTTCATTCTTGTCATAATGTTGCAAAACATTCCACTTACAGTATCTGTAAAACTGAAGTGATTTGTAAGATGGAGCTTTTCAACAGCTGAAGATAATAAGTTAATCACCCACTCGTCAAGGACAGATTCATTCAGTCTGGCAAGAGGTGTGCCAGATTACCTTTAAACTCTGTTGTAAAAAGACTATGCCAAGAATTTGTTTGAGTGATTCAGGTTTCTGTACATGTACTGTCTGATATCACCAAGATACCATATACCCAGCTGTATGCTTGTATCAACTTAATGGATCTTTGTGTTGTATAGACTTTTTGTTTATATGGAATTCAAATTTTGTATCTCTTAAACATGTTTCATCACATTTGGTGTCAAGATCTATTTAGAATGTGGACATCAATATCCTATATGGAAATGGCAACCAAAATCTTAGATAATTATTCTTACAGTCCAGTTTTATCTAATCTGTTTTGATAACATCATTGTGTTTTGAATTGATATCATGACAGGATGTAAAATCCTGAGCAGTCTTTGCAAATGTAAGGCGACTTTGTTGATTCTTTGATTCTAAGCAGAAGGATAGATCTGTACAAAACCAAAAAATAATAGAACATAATCATGGAGATGGTTGTTAAAGCTGAAGGAGAAGGCCATTACTATTTCTGATGACTGGTCCTGGACATGCCGTCTGCTCGTGATGCCATTATACAATGTCATGGATTGAAGCTTTTGGTTGAGCTATTGACTGGCACAGACAGCCCATTTGCTCAGTCTCCATGTAATTTCATTGATTTGATTCTATTTTTCTGCTCTTCTGTCGTCAAAGAACAATTTGCATCAGTTGTGTGTCTTATTACTTCAAATCAATGAAATAAAATGTAAACAGAGACGTGAAGCAGTCAGCTCATTTGAAGCTAGACTGTTTCAGGCTAAGCCACTTTCACATCAAAACAAGCCAGGTGTCATTAGTGAAATTTAATTAAATTTTTAAACAGGGAAGAATTCAAAGAGACAAATGAGACAGCTAAATGGTGAAATGATGTGTTTTGTTGTAATAACGTTGTCAAGGAATATTATAAAATGTAATGAAAATCTGATGCCCATGAGGTATGCCTATGTATCACGAAGCTGTTATGATTTACTTGCGTATTCAGTGAATCGAACTGTAGCCCTTCATAAATTCAGTTCGTTATTCATGTGTCTTACTCGAACCCTTATGTCCTTTTCCAAGGTGAAATACCCAAGAATGTTCTTGCAGTATTGCAAGTAATATTAGTTTGCCAAGACTGCTCATGGTACTGTCGACTATAGCTAGTACAGTGGAAGCTGTCTAAACTGACACTCATTGGGACTGAATAAACAATCCAGTTTAGACAATGTGCCGGATTGAAGAGCTGATGATAAATGTACAAGTCACGCTGATTTTGACAGCTTCCACTGTTCATACCAAATTTGAGTATCATAAGATAAATGGTTATTAGTGGGACAACTTAACACTGTTGACAGGGGCATTCTATATTGTGCTTCAGTCAATAATAATTATTCACATTCATTACCCAATATTCGTAACACATATCATGTCCGCCACATAGTGTATTAGTTGCAGCCCCAGTCTGTATGTGAATCATGTAAAAGTAGACTTTACATTGAGGGAAGATTTTTTTACCCGATGTTCTTTAGCATGATCATTGACGTAGTACATGGTGAGTTACATAGACCCGTAACACTTTGGTAGAACCCACAAACATATGGTGCTAAGAGAGGGTCATATTTATGGCAAAGCTGTGACTCAAATCAGCACATCCTGGTGCAGGCAGGGGACACAGTTCTGCAAAAAGAACGGTTGATAAAATGGTTGATGTTTTATAAATGATGTCACACCTGATATTAGGAAGGAATTTAAAAAAAAAAATGGACAGACCTCAGTTTACCATTCCGATATTTATTTTATCACCAAATCTTATTTTTGTGTTAATTTATTGGTAGAGATATTTTACAGCAATGTCATATTGAATTACATTCAACTGCAGTTTATCTTTAAATGATCCTCATGTCCTATTTACCAATACTGATACATGGCTAATGGAGGTCTTCCTTTGATGTGTTTCAGGTGCTACAGGGAATTACCTGAAAGTTCTCATCGCCCTTGGAGTTGTTGCTGTTCTTACACAATGTATCTTCCATATTGTGTTGGTTGCCATAGCAACGGATGCAGAACCCTATGGTTCCATGTTTCCAAACTGTAAGTTTATTTGCAGATGACAGAAATGATATTCATTTCATTCTATGTGGTTGATGGAATCAGTTTCAGTGTCAGGTTGATCACACAGACTGTGGTGTAATTTTACTGAAGACACTGGTTACATTTCTCAGCCTATCATTACAATGCCAAGTCACGCAGTGTTTTATGTTCTTGTCCATTAAACGAGAGAAAGAACTCCTAGAAAGATACTATTATGCCAAAAAGAGCACTAATTTTTGTTATGTGATTATATTTAAACTGTCAAAGCTGGTTGGTTGGTATAGAACCTCACAGGGTTCTGGCAGTGGGGTGCTTCAACTTGTTTTGAGTTTGAGTCGGACTTTACGTCACATCTGCATTATTCTGACCCTAATGTGATGATATCAAGTCTGCTTTCATAAACACTGAGGTACAAAGCCCAATTGTGTTTAGTTTAGAAACATTTATATTATTATCTAAAAATGGAAAATGCCATTGCACTAAATTGAAAAGCAGGCAATATGTGGTGTTTTGCGTAGTATAAATTAAGGGAAAATTTTGTTTTTAATGCTAGCAGCCAAAAAAAAAGGATAAAAGAGAGTACTGCTGCTGTTATTAATTTTTTTCATCCCTTCCACATCATATTCACAGAAAGTATAACCAGCTTCCATGGCTAGTCTCCCCTTATGTTAGAGGGTGGTGAGATAGTCTAGTGGTCATAGCGTTCGCTCGTTACACCGAAGGCCCTGGTTCGATTCCTCACATGTGTATGAAGTGTGTAGTCGATTTCTGGTGTCCCCTTCCACGATTTTGCTGGAATATTGCTAAAGGCAGGGTAAAAACTCTACTTGCTCTCTAACTCACTCACTATGAAAACGTAGACAGGAACTTGCTGTCATGATTCTCTCCTTATGTGAGTAATATTTGAGTCATTGACAGGTGAACAAGAAGTGCACCATGATTGATTTATGTAATTGGCTCTTTCACTGTATAGCAGCAAAGGAATTCATCCATTATTTGTTCCTACAAGCCACGGGTTAATTATGTGATTGTCTTTCATGTCTATTATGATTTTACAAATATTTTCTGTAGTTAAACATTCATTTTGAATTATTTCATTGATAGTTTTGTTATTATTTGTATCACTGCTGACAGTCTAAATTATTATGGTTCAGCTGTGAATATATCTGCGTACATGCATCTTGCTAGGTTTGTAAATGATCTGCAGCTAGCTCATGAAGATACATTTTTTGTCAAGGCAATTCCATATTTTATGGAGAATCTATTTGTTTATTCTCTCCCCAGGCTCTATGAATGAGAAGCTTGCCCGACTCATTGCAGTTGAAAGGTTTGTGGAGTTAACATGGTGAATGAATAATCTACAACAAAATGGTAAAACATTAGCTTCAGCCCTGATGAAATCAATAGATACTACAAGCATCACAGCTTTGAAGATTCCTTAATTCTGTGATGATTTTTGTGGCACTTGACTGAGGATCTCGTGTAAATACACATGCAGTCATTCAGAAAATATTCCATGAAGAGCGTCGTGTTTGCATCATGGAAAGCTTTCATCAGATAGATATGTGTTTGGCAATGATGTGCCATAAAATGTTTGATTCTATATTGGCAGATAATGTTATGATTTCCCTTCTACTGCATGTTTGTAGTACAGGCAGTGAAGTTACCAGTTTGCCATGTGGATCTGATGATGTACCCACTAGCAGGCTATATTTCTTGGAACATACGTACTTAATACTTTTTCACTGGATAAATGTAATGGCACACACAAAGACCTGAGCAGATCTCAATAACTGGTCCTCAGTAACAGTTGTGACTTAATCAGATAGGGTGGTCAGGCTGGCTGACTTGGGTCATTCGTGTCATCATACAGTGTGCAGATCGATGTTCATCATGTCAATCACTGAATTGTGTGGCATAATCTCGGGTTGTTTACAGACCACCTTCACATGGCTTGAATATTGCTGAATGCTGCATTGAACTATGAATGAATGAATGAATGAATGAATGAATGAATGAATGAATGAATGAATATCAAGACACAAAGATGTCAGTATTCTTATCAGTTTTCAAATTCAAAAGATGTCCTCAATAGTGTAAGCTTTATGTGATAATTAAAGGAGTGTTGCTTAGCATTGGTTGAACCATTGTGCATAACACACTTTAGCAATGTTTTCATGTACAGGGTTTTTGGCTTTAAAGTACAGGATGGGGAAGGATGGTTTTGATGATTCATACTGTGTCACATGCTCTCGGACGGCTTTTATAATACCTGTGGTTTCATGGTTTCCAGATTGGATAATGTACCTGCTGTTGATGTGGTACGGCTGGTGGTTCCAGACATTGCAGTGTTCATCGTCGCACTCCTCGTCTTCATCATCTGTCATGTTATCCTCAAGAAAGAGGAGGCTCAGCAGCAGGAGCTTCCCACAACTCAAGTTGTTCGGACTCGCAGACGCAGAGTGAACTTTGTCATCGCCTTCTTTGGAGAGTTCTTGCTCAGTTTGTTAATTGGTGCTAGCGGGATTATCCTGCCGTCTGTGTTGAATGCCGTCTACTTCTTGACCTTCCTGGTTGTTGGGACAGTGTGGGCGTGTTACCGCAAGCTGGGACGCAAGTTTGCAGGGTTCCGAGTGTTCCTCCTTGTGTACACTGGTCTTCACATCCTCCTCCTCCACCTCTACCAGTTTGAGTTCTTTCAGGACTCATTACCTCCCGATGACCTCATTGCCAGGTATGTACCAGATAACAGTGTCCTTTTTGTACCCAGTATCATGCTTGTTGTGAAGGGCTTTCCAGGGTATCTGGTGTAGAACATGTCACCAACACATATGAGAGGTGACTAGATTGGATCAGGGGATGACCCCATCCAACAAGAGCAGGATGGTTCTAGTATGCAGTCTTACATGGATTGGGGACTCATTTGGAGAGTATGTGGCCTGCATGGTTACTGACTGTGTTTGTATATCTGGTATTCAGCTTGAATACCAACTTTGACTTTATATTGGTGGACTTGTATTAAACAATAAAAATATTTATGTAATAATTCTTAAACAATAAAAGTTATATACTGGATTTTTGTATAAAGATTAAGATCTGAGAAAACAGATCAAAACAGAATCTCATCACAATCATAACATGGAAGCAATATTGTACCCACAAACATTTGGCTTGTTGGCAGTATTGTAGTTCTGTTACAGCTAAGTGATCTGTCCATGCAGGAATAGATGGAATCATTCACAGAAAAACAGGGGTATGTGATATCAGTGTTACTGAATCATAACTACCATTATCTAGCACAGATGTACAGCAATCTGTTGCTGAGATCTCTGTATGGTCACAACTATGGACTGCACATAGGTTAGTCACTTCCAGAAATATTCTTGCCACTTCTGAAATGCCAAGACCAACATAAAAATACCAGCTGACATTAAGAACTACAATTTTAGAAAGAACTATATAGAAAATAATATTATTACTTTGGATGGATTATTATCAGATGACATTCAGAAATATTTATTGAAAATAATAAATATATTTGCAGGGTGAAATAATTGTTTTGAACGAAGTTATTTGTCTTCATATGAATCATGATGATAAAATATCAAAGTGTGAGGGGTTAAGACATTGTTGATTGTGAATATGATAACCGTTATGCTTATTCTTATCTCACACCTCCTGTTACATTGATCAGACAGGTAGTGTGTGGGAGAGTCTGATAATATGCTGAGTCGTGCACTATCAACAGTCATATGTTTGCATACACCGAGCAACACCAAGGTCAAGGTCACTGGTACTCATGTGATATGATGAATAATCACATGGGGTATAGATATGATAACACTCTAATGAAATAAGCACATGGTGAGGAATAGTGAGATGGTTGTTAATTAGATAGCAGCATATAATCTGATTGGTTGTCAGAGTACATGTGCTTTTAACTGAAGATATGATCCAGCAGTACTTGCGTCTTAAATATTGTCAGAGAACAATGTCTTGACAACCACTCTCTCTAATATAGATGTTTTGTGTTCCATTCAGGGCTCATCTGCTTCCATATCTTTTCCAAAACAATATTTTGTATAATCATATTGAATCTATGTTGGAGTCAGACAATGTTTATTTATCAAGCTGCATGAAAGCAGTATATTTGGTCCATTCGTTATGCACTCATATTGCTGGAATAATGGTAAAACCCAGTAGGCTGAGATGAGAGTTTTACATGTATCAGTGGAAGACTGAAACATGTAGTGTTCCATTTGTGAGTGAGTGAGTTTAGTTTTACGCTGCACTCAGCAATATTCCAGCTATATGGTGGCAGTCTGTAAATAATCGAGTCTGGACCAGACATTCCAGTGATCAACAACATGAGCATCGATCTGCGCAATTGGGAACAGGTGACATTTGTCAACCAAGTCTGTGAACCAGACCATCCGATCCTGTTAGTCACCTCTTACGACAAACATAGTCACCTTTTACCTGACACCAAAATCTTAGGCCTTATAACTTTCTAAAATATACTGTGTTAGTATTGTCTGCTTATTGCTTACATGATCAATATAAAACAAATTATCGCCATTATTTGGAAACAGCTGATATTGATTACCTGTCACTAAAGTCTGCAGCTTTTATTGTATTTCCTTTCTAAATATACTGTGTTAGTATTTTACCTTAAGAAATACAGTATGTATACATATTGCATGAAGTAACAGTTGTAAAGCCCTGTGAAGCATCAGGCTAGAATCTGGCCTGTGGCAAGAGTCTATGAATGGGATCAGACAGATATGTTAACTGACTTGATTGAAGCAGTGTTTCCGAATCAGGATGGTCAGTGCACATGATGTCAGTGGGGCCATAAGTCTTGCTGGAACTATACTAAGCTGGTTACCAGTTCTTGCAGTTGCAGACCAGCTTATTTCCGGTGACATTTTTCCACAGGCAACGGTATATTCACGAACCAGTTCGGGTTTCAAATTGCATGACCTCCAAATATGACTTTTCTACACTGGACCAAGTGTATTACCATGTTTGGTGTCACAACTGTTGACAGTTATAAAAGTTTGCTAATTTGTGGATGCTTAGATTGGAAGATTGTCATAGGTTCCTTTCTGTCAACTGACTAACCTGCGACATTTGAAATAGTATGAAACGTTTGTCACTGAAAGTACTAAACAACATAAGGTCTGGTGAAGTGCTACTGACAGAACCCATTGCTTGGTTTTCTGGTGCAGATTCAACTATAAACAGACCGTGTACTGGAATACTGTTTGTACAGCATTAAACAACAAACATGTGGAGCAGTAGAAGGTTTTGTGGCTGAATTATGGATTTGAAGCTGAAAATCTGTAATTTACTTCCATACATAAACATTAATAGTAGTACACGAGCAGCTTGTTTTTGAACAGTGGTGATTATTCTGGAGAAACATACTGTCTGTCAACTGTGTGGAGGTTCTCTGTCTGGGCAGCAAGCAATCACTGTCACAACAGCTTTTCACCACAGTTGTTATTCATTGAGATGAAGGGCTGTATTATTGGTGTTTCGCTGACTGTCCCTCTGTTCATGAAAATGCGTCATTATTATTGCAAAAGAAGATTCAGCTTCTACTGAAGCATATGAATATTGATAAACCATGAAGGCCAACATGTCTAATATGCTGCACGTCACTGTGCGAAGTTGCATCCCTTTGGTGTATGAGTAACCTATTCAGTCACAGACTGCCATTGGTTACTCTTGTAGATTTTGTTTTTGGATTTCACTTAAGTGGTAATGTCTAATGCCTGTTTTAATCCAATTTTCTCCCACATCAAACGACATCAGTCCTGAACTCAGATACTGTTCTAGATACCACTCATGCACCCACTCATCCAGTCAGATATGCATTGTTTTCCACTCATGCACCCACTCATCCAGTCAGATATGCATTATGTTTTCCACTCATGCACCCACTCATCCAGTCAGATATGCATTATGTTTTCCACAGCAAACCAGCCAGTGTTGTCTTTGATGTAGATAATGTGTCAAATATTTTTCCAAGGTCTTCTTTGCACTTTGAGCTTAATAGAAGGCATCAGGTCTTAACATACTCAAGCATGCAGGGACGTCGGGGTAGCCTATTGGTTTAATTAAAGTGATTGTACATGGCGCCAAAGGCATGAGTTGATTCCTCAGATTGGTACAATCCATGAAGCTGATTTTTCGTATTCCCCCGCGTGATCTTGCTGGAATATTCATTGCTGTAAATGACATAAAACTAACCTCACTCACCCAACCATGCCTCACAAAAATAGTTACAGTCACTTTCCATACACCAAGCGGAAACAAACTGAAAGCGTTTTGTAATTTCAGTTTTGATTTTAACAAATGGAGTAATTTCAGTTTTGATTTAAACAAACTGATTGACAAAAAGCTGAATCTAAAGCTTAGCTAGAAGTAAGGATACAGGAAGTATGTATGCATCAACAGATTATCAATATTGCCCAGGAGATTCAAACAGCTGCCATCTTAATCAGCAACCAAAGATGAGCTATGTCTGATGTGTAAATGAGGTAGTTTCTCTGGTGTAATGACATTGTACTAATCTCTGGCTAGGTGGGTAATACTGTAAAGATTTAATTTTCTGCTTCGGTTGTTAACATTTGCAGGTAATGATGCTTATGTCTGCACAGACAAATAAGCTGCTGATGACAGAGCCAGAGCATTATTCCAACATAGGAATTAGTAATGCTTTCACTGTGGGATAGATCTTTATACTCTCTACATGCATGTTTAAAGACAGCATGATGCTACTGTTGCTAGACAAATTATGTATGTTTCCTTAGAACTTGGAACAGTCATTTATGGTGGGAAATAAATAGATCTGAATTCATTGATATGACCCTTAACAATGGCTGATTAATGAAATCATGTGTTAGTTATATGTAGTCATATGTGGAGCAGGTAAAGTACTGAGCACTTTCATTATTGCTTATCATGGTTTTGTCATGACCTTTCTGAACCCACCCCCACCCCCCAAATTTATCATTTTAAGATTTTTGTGCATGTCAAGCATGTTGGTGTCAGGACAGTCAAATTTCAAAATTTAGTTTTTAAACTGGGTACTTGAGAGTTGGAATCAACTGTGGCTTTTGAAGTCCTTCGGGGAAACATGATGTTTACAGTTTTTTTTAAATTTGTTTATGAGTGTTGAGTAATTTTGGAATGAGACTTGAAAAACATTAACCTTTTATGTCTCCCTTAATGAAGTTTGAGAACCAAGAACTGGGTTTCACAGCTGAGAGTGATTTGACTTTACTTTGATGAAGAACAAACAGGAACCAGCTGTTAATAAAGGCATTTATAAGTTGTTTTTGAGTCTTTAGTTCTTTCTTTGTGCAGAGTTTCAAAATGGCCAGGTTATGTTTTGGAAGCTGTGTGTAGCTGTCCATTCTTAGTGAACCTTTATGGTGTCTTCTGCTGCACTGATTCAGTGACAGGCTGGTAGGAATGGCAGTCCTGAAGATGGACACCAGCTGTGACATTGAGCCTGATGCACAATGTGCTTGTCAAACAGTCGTCCTAGAGAATGCACCATTCTTCACTTATGGCTGCTTGGCTGTCACAATGCTGGGTTGCCATTTAGATTCCTTGACTTCCTCTTTTTTCACAGTAACTAAACCCGCACTGTTTGTCCTCAAACTGATATTGATATCTACATGGTGAAGGAGAACAAATTGGACTGACAACTTACATTGCATTCCAGCTTCTAGGTGATATCTAAACATCTACATGGTGTATAGTTCTGCTTAGGAAGGCAGTTTGCTTGTTTTAATATTTCATAGTATATGTATGGATACAAATTAGGGTTTTGTAAGGATTTTTCATAAACAACAAAATTAGAACTGTAATCTTTAAACTCTTAAACTCTTAATTTTTATGTACTATGAGGAAGAAAATGACGGAGATGTCTTGTGATGTTAGATTAAGAGTGTTCCACTGGGTTTCTCGTTGGTACTCTTGGTTCCCATTGCCTCACACCTGTTGAAAAAATGGAGGATGATATGATGACAACATGATACCTGGATGTCATCATGCCATGGTGACACAGATGCTTGTTCTTGCTCTCAACCTGGGCAAGGATCACTTCTTTACAAGTTGCCATGATATTTCTTCAAACAAACTGTGGTGTAAGACAGCATTCACTGAATGAAGATTATCTGTAAATCTTTCTCCACTGGAGCTTGCATGGGGAGTTTGAAATGGTACCCCCTCTTCCTCCCCCCACCCCCAGTGGCATTTGGATGATGCACAAGAACACTGATGAACAAGGAACATGAATACCAAGATGGGGTACAATAAACTCTCCAAAGGTTGTATGTGTAGTATCTGTAATCATCATGGAGACATTGAACCAAGCTTCCAGTTAGGTAACCTACTCATCACAGATTCCACCAAACCTGGCAGTGCAGCATTTTTTGCCTGCCAGTTCAGAATACACCCTGTTATATGGCTGCTATGGCTGTAACCAAGGGAACTGCTGTATCTACATCACAGCGGGGCGCCCATCATCAAAGTGTGTTGTGTGATGGCCTCAACATGGCTGCTTCCTGTGTGCATTGGATCCACAGTAACATATCCCAGAGAAACCGTTTCTGATTAATTTGAAAACATGCTTTTTGATTACTGGGGTATGTGTGTCTGCATTACATTTGATTAAACACTAAACAGATGGGGTTGATGGAGTTGCATGCAATTAAGTTGGACAATTCGTAATTTGGAAACTTGTCAGATTTTGGTATGTCATCAGTTTACTTCATAGAGCTTGAAAATGAAGTTTTAGATTTGCATTTTGAAGAGCATGAAGATTAGAAACTTTAATGACCACGTTAGTGATGTTAAGTTTGCAATTAATGTAATTTTTGTAATTCCATTTCTGAAGATCAGAATGTTGTAGGATACATGTTGAAGACCGGTCCCTAGTGAGGAATACCTTAATAAAAGAAGCCACAATGGTAGACTAATGCTTAGTCTCTGAACATATAAAATTCAAATAGTAACAAGCTAACCCATGTAAACTGAAAAGGAGCCACAGTGAGGTGGGAGACTTGCCTGGAGAAATCTACACTTGCTTCATTTAGGGCCTTACCATTACAGAGAGGGCTTGGCTGTAGGGAACATTGATGTGTTTCATGAGGGACGATGCTGCAAACTATTACAAAGGCTGCCAGTGAATGCTTTTGATAGTATTTTGATTGGTTGCAGGATGCAGCAGCCTGCTATAACTGTTGATATGGATTAGCGTATGATCTTGCATGTATTCATGCTGTTGTGTGTGATCCAGACTCAAACTCCACAGACTACTGATGGTTGTGATATGGCTGCCAATAAAGGATACCCTGTCCCATCATTTATGTAGTAGTAACACCTATCTATGAAACAGCTTGGAATGGGATGTTTATTTCACAGCCTGCACAATGCCATCAACATTGCAGATCAGTCAAATATCTTTTTTGTCAATATCCCACTGTATAACATTACACACTGATTTTTTGCTTATGTAGCGTTTTTCTTATAAATTATCTATCAAATTTCCTGCTTTGTATATCATGAATGAATAAAGGGCAATAAAAGTATGGAAAAATTCACTATTGTTGCAAAAAGACAATTCATCATGTTCATATTCATATGCAGAATAGTATCTGTATAATTTTTATATTTGCTGACTGTACAGAAACAAGTGTTCACTCATCAACTAGATTACATAGCAAGGATAAGTAATAAGTGATGACAACTCATGTCTTAATGCTAAACTGCTAAACTTCTTAGACCTGGTGGGGTAGCCTTGTGGTTACAGCATTAGCTTGTCACGCCAAATATCTGGGTTAGATTTCCCTCATGGGTACATTGTGTGAAGCCCAATCCCCATTTCTGGTGCTCCCTTTCCTGTGATATTACTGGAATATTGCTAAAAGTGATGTAAAACCACTCAATGTTAAACTTGCTTTGATCCAGGCTTAATACTCACTCACTCACTCACTCACTCACTATTATATATTAAGAATGTAGAATGCTTAACTAGATGTTCATGTTGCCATACAGAAAATGGTTATGTTTTTGTACAATTGCCACGATTCAATATGCACAGTTGTATCCCCTGACTGTGCCAGGATCCATTGCTTAAGGGTTTGAATGAGAGATTGGCCCTAGTTATGTTCTTTGGTTTGTTGTTGTATTATCCAAGCTCAAAGGGGAAATAAAACATATATCACTCTAGCATCTCTTCTGAAATTAATCTTATTAGTACTTATATAACTGGAATAGTAACCAGTGTACATTTAAACACAACTGCCATACTTGCACAGTAACCTTGAGTAGTATAGCTTGCAGTGACATTCAGAAAACATGGAGAAACGATTTTTAAAATAATTAACATCAGGAAGTTGATTAAGCTGATAGCATTTTTCAAATATTTTTGCTAGCTTACTGCTTGTAACAGCTGCATAGTGGGTCCAAGTGGGTGTATACACATAGTTGGAATTGCCACAAGGACTCACTGAAGAAAGTTGCTGTTTCAAAGAAGTCCACATTCTTGTGTGCTGGTATCTTAATAGCTGTAGATTAATTCATGAACTGAAGTAGCTACTTGCTTTACCATCATATATAATCATAGTCTCTTCATTACAGAATAAGGTTGCTTCCTCAGAAGTCTAGCAGATGTTGTTTCTGTGTAATAATGTTCATTTTTCCATGTGTTACATAAAGATTACGAAAAAAGGTTGCCATCTCGGTATTACTACTTTTGGTTTCATATGATGTTTCATCCGTGTATCTGTTATGGCCTTTATCACATGTCTTTCTGAATTCACACACCTCTCAGTCGTGTTTCTACAAAGTTGTGTGAGTAAAGATGGTAGCCTGTTGGTTGATGTCTAAGATTGTGTACCTGCCAGATGCACACCAGCCCCTCACTCACTCGCTTGCTTGCAAATAACACTCTGCTCACCCGCCAACACTCATCAGGGATTTACGGGACACAAATTCCTGAGTCCTGTGTGCATAAAAATTGATTTGGATAGACTAAATCTACACAGGAATGCAGAAAGTCCAAATAGTTTTGTTTTGTTTTTTTCTTAATTTTGATAAAGTAACAATAAGCGATCACAGAGTCAGCTCCTACATGGGCTGTAGTATCAACTGCAATGTAAATACAGTAATGTGATGTTACGATCATAATACACAATACAAAAACAGTTACTGAATTACAGTATTGCAACATAGTATTGGTAATAATAAATTAAGAGACTGTGAACCCCATTTTGTATCCTTGGCACCCCCCAGAATTAAGAGTATGAGTCTCAGGGTCCCTCAAATACACTACTCAAAGTAAATCCTTGACTCACTCATTCAAATATTCACTCTCACTAGCCCACCTTCACTTATGCATCCACTCCACTCCACTCCACTTGACTCTGCTCCACTGCACTCCTCTCCACTTTAATCTGCTCTGCTCTACTCAGCGAAGCTCTGCTCCTCTATGCTCCCATCCATTTCACTCTCTTCTCCTTCTCTCCTCTTTTCCTCTCCACTCCACTTGACTCTGCGCACTGCACTCCTCTCCTATCCACTTTAATGTGCTCCGCTCCCATCAACTCTGCTCTGCTCTGCTCTGCTCCACTCCTCTCTGCTCCGTTCCACTTGACTCTCCTCCTCTCCTCTCCATTCTGCTTGACTCTGCTCTATTGCACTTCTCACCTCTCCACTTTAATCTGCTCTGCTCTGCTCCTCTCTGTTCCTCTGTGCTCCCTTCCACTTGATTCTCCTATCCTTCTCTCCTCCTTTCCTCTCCACTCCACTTGACTCTGCGCACTGCACTCCTCTTCTATCCACTTTAATCTGCTCCGCTCCTATCAACTCTGCTCTGCTCCCTTCCACCTGACTCTCCTCTCCAGTCCACTTGACTCTGCTCCACTCTGCTGGACTGTTCTCCACTCCACTCCATTCCGCTCCATTCAGCTCTTTCCATCCTTCACACAACACAGTTTACCGCATACATTCAAGACAGGAAGGGTTAACTAAGACATATTTCTCCTTTCTACCAAAGCACCTATCACATATGCTGAATCAGCCTATCCTGCTTCTTGAAAAACACCAGCAATGAAGCTTCGCGCTGCCAAATAGTCCCTCCCTCTACATTGGACATTCCTCTCTATAGTAAACAGCCTAGCTATAAATACATGGCATTTTTGCTTACAACAAAATGTTCTTGACAGAAGATAATTTACTTTCATGATAAATGGAAATATTTTTATGTATTTGTCTATCTTTGATGTGTCAGGTCGGTCTTGATTCCATGATGATATTTCTGGAAAGATTTATGGTGTCCTTGCACTCGGGAAGTGTTGCTTGGCAACACAAATATATATTTTGAGGTGTTGTGATTCTGTGTTGTCTCTTGTTGGCAAAAATTACATGTTGGTTGAATTTTTTTTTTTTTTTGAAAAGAGAATGAATGGCTTTGGCATTTAATTAAAATAAAACCAATACCAGCTGCAAGAAAATGCTTGCTAAAACTCTAAAAATAAAAGGTGTAAGAAATGTTCTTTTCAAGTGTACAAATTATTTTTACTCATTTGACATATTTCACAGATGAATCTTTATCATTGTTATTGTTTACAAGAAAAAATAGTTATTAGTTTTGGTTAGTCAAGCATTTTATGACAAGTCGTCAATAAACAATTACAGTGGAATTGTTAATATGATTTTGAGGAAATATCTTGAAGATAGAGCTAATTTACATTTAATAGTGATGTAATCTGTGTTGGCACTGTTTTGTTTGTCTGGGAAGTGAGTTCTGCTGTCGTGTTGCAATCCACCACAAACCAGGTTAGTGGTCTGCATATTGGAGTGCTTTAACAGACAGCCAGACATACAAAAGCAATCTGTGAAACCTATTGATCTGCACCCAGCTTGCCGATCTATCACTACCTGACTGGTGGGTGTTTTCTGTTGATGTCAGGACTGAAGTATAGTTGTTAGGAAGATACTTGTGTAACCTACTGCTTAAACGATGGTTTAAATTAGATCTCCATCAGTTTGTGATCTCATTCTGCAGTATAGGAAGTAGTGTAGAATTCCGTAATAAAACCATGGGTGTGTTATAGAAAACATGATGCTTCTGTTGTGCTTCAGTCATCAGTGTTGAAACTCTCATGAAATTTCAGAAATGATATGATGGGGTATTTTTCATGATTCTTGTTTTTCTTAGTGATGGTACATACTGTTGATGTCTGTAGGTCAGTGTGACCTGGGAGATAGGTCACTGTGACCTATCAGTTGTATGAGTGTATGTTTAAGTGGGCAGACTGATAGAGAAGTAGGTATTGATTTCATGGTGGTGCATCCAGCACAGATCAACTGACTATTAATCTCATTTCATTAAGTCAAATTTGTGAAAATAGAATTTGTCAGAGTCCTGATATTAATCAAGTTATGAGATGTTAAAATCATTAAGCATGGCATATCCTAAATATAGTTATATAGTGCACCCGTACATAACTTGCATTTTTCAGGAAATGTTTCCAGCATGTATTTGCCTGCAATTCAAGATCATGGCTTCCTAAAAAGAACTTGGTTCCCAACAACCTTATTTTTTATGAGAGGAAACTAAAATGGTTTGTGTGGTCAGGCTAGGATGTTTGGTTGACATATGTGTCATCGTACCCAGACAGTCAGGAGGTTCAGTTTCCTCTGGATTGTCTGGTCAAGGCTTGATGATATACAGTCTGCCCTGATCTTGTTGAATGGACATCCGTGTGATAGGAAACCAATATGGATGCAACATAAGGCTGATGATTTTGTCGAACTTAGATGAACATTCTGTCTTTAAAATCAAACATTTTGGTGTTAGAGTGTTGAAATTGTGAGTGAATGTTTAAGGAAATTGTGTTTTTATTGATTTGTAATATTTAGTAGAAAGGCAGTCCAGCCATGTAAGGTGTTAAATATATATAGCTTTGTCACTCAGTTGACGAATTGTCATGGATGTGGGCGTGAGATTATCTTTTGTTAGGTTTCAAGGTTTGTAGAAACCAGAACCATGCTTTTGAACCTGCAGAATCTGTGTCGAGAATTGAGTGAGTACGTGAGTTTAGTTTTATGCCGCACTCAGGAATATTCCAGCTATATGGCGGCGGTCTGTAAATAATCGAGTCTGGCCAGACAGTCCAGTGATCAACAGTATGAGCATCAATCTGCACATCTGGAAACCGATGACATGTGTCAACCAAGTCAGTGAGCCTGACCACCCGATCCTGTTAATTGCCTCTTATAGGAAAGCATGGGTTGCTGAAGGTCTATTCTACCCTGGACCTTCATTAGGGTATAGCTATTGTTTTGCTGTTCAAACCAAACACACTCACTGACACACTCACACACTCACTCGCACACTCGCACACTCGCACACCCACTCACCATACTTTATTGTTGACAGGTTGTATGTTTCATTAGGTCAAGTTAAAACCTAACCAAGGACAATCCAGACTCTGATGTCTGAGGTCAGAAAACATAAATATTGGCAGGGGTTTGTGTATTCTTTGACAAAGTGAGGTATTTGACATGCTGCATAGTCAACACTCTCTCTCACTCACTCACTCACTCACTCACTCACTCACTCACATTTTTGTTGTCATGGCAGACAAGATTGTACTGTAAAACGAATCTCAAGATGTTCCTTCAGTGGTGATGTGAACTTGAGATGACAGGCGATAGCTTCCACTCAGCAGTCTTGAATAATTTATCGTCTCAAACTCCGTTTGTCTGTTTGTGTCCATGAGAACTCGGCTGAGTTAAATCTTTGATCAAGAGCAGATGGTTGAGAATTATAAAAACTAGCTTATGAATGGTGATTCAGATTTGTTGAGTTTTTTTTTTAGCTCATTCTTGTCCCTTGTGTCCTCATAGTTTCTATGGATTCTGAAGTAAAACATTAGCATTACTCTGCAAACCCTTTAGTTTCAAGAAAACAAAATTTCTGATACTTCCTGTTGTTTTAATTGAACTCATATTTGTAAATTTGCCAAAATGCAACTTAATTTAGTCCACATATTTTTGCCATATTTTAACTGCCAGTCTTATTAGCTTCCTCTGTTCGTGCCAAGCAAAAATGTGTTCCATATGATTTGTTTTTGGTTTGTCATAAACAGGCTATATGCTGCAGATGAATGTGTTGTAAACAGACCTGTTATATATTTCATAGCTGTTTGCTGTGGTTCCTATATTTTCAGTCAAGCATATGCAAACTATAGGAATAGTTAATGTGTGTGTTTGGCTGTAACCTTGTACTACTGACTGCAGTTTAAAACATATTCTTCAATTCAGGTTAGAATTGGCCTTCAACAACGCATGCTTGTAAGAGTGAGTGAGTGAGTTTGATTTCATGCCTCCTTTAGCAATATTCCAGCAGATTCCTTCATAGACTGCTGTCATATGACTAGATTATTGTGGAGTGATGCTCTCACTGTTAACCACAGGTTATTCAGTCCAGGCTTCAGTCATTCAGTAATTTGGATATAGGGTACTTATGAAATAGAGCAATATTACCTGACTAGAATGACAAGGACTACGATAGTCTAGTGCTTAAAGCATTTGCTCATCATGCAAAAGACCCATTTTGATTCCCCACATGGGTACAGTGTGTGAAGCCCATTTCTGGTGTCCCTGCCATGATGTTGCTGGAATATTGCGTAAAACCAATAGAATAGAATGGAATAGAATAGAGCTTGTATATCCTGGGTATGTGTGTGGTTCACAGTGATATTCACAGTCTGGTTGCTGCTATCCTGTGTCACATGCAGGTGTAGTGGGCAAAGACTCACTGTTGTAAACGAGATGTATCAACATACATGTGCTTATTCAGCTGGGTGGAATGCTGGGGCTGCCTCTCCACACTATGCTGTGGTCAAACAGTTCCATACACTGGAACAATGTAACACACGTCTGAAGGCCTCAGTTTAGAAGGATATAACTTGAAAATTGCTGCCCTTGGACTTTGCCCTACTTTAATAGAAAGTTTTAAAGTATGTGTGGTCTGTTGTTATCTTGAAGGGTGTATATGTTTATCATATAGAACACAGGTTAATAAGTCACATTACCATGGGTTGGAGCTGTTGGGTTATACATTCCTGTATGCATGCATTCTCTGTGGTGCCAATCTGTGGAACTATTTGACCATTTTGCAATGTGATACGTGTAACTCTATTGTTGAGCTTTCAGCCATTATTATAGTGTGAGCTGGTGGTTGGGTGGAGATGAAGGGTTCAGTGTCTGCAAGCCACATTCTTGACAGATCAGTGAAACTGGCACCCTTGCCTTACATTCCTCACTGTTACTACAAGTAGACTCATTGCTAGACTTGCACAAGTCTCTAAGCCAAATATTTTGAATGATAATTTCCAAAAAAATAATAATAGTAGACTGGGGTCCATAGAACTGTCTTCTTATCTAAAATTGCCTCTTTGAAGAGTAAAATTACTATACATCCATGGGCTTAGCTTTCAGTGTAGCCAAGTAGCAAGTTATCTCATCGCCAACATTTAGTAATAACACCTGCCCCTGTGCTAGGAGCTAACTGACACAAGGACAGTGGTAACAGGGTGTAGCTTGCCTGTTTCGTGAGTCATCCTACCCACACTATTGAACACTGACTTACCGACCCAGACTATCCAAAAATTTGCTGACTGGCTGAAAAAAAACATCCACTCAATTTGACTCATCAGTTCTTTTGGTTTGACATTGGTGCCCACGTGTTCCATAAGAAGTTTGAAAGGAGATTTGTTGATGAGGACATGATTGCAAAATGAGCTGTTAGTTGGCATACGATATTAATCATCTATTAAAGGCTGAAGGTACTGTAAACATATGTTCAACTTGCAGACAAATAGTGATGGCGTCTGTTTGAATTAATATGGAAAAATATCGATCTGTTCTTTCAGTGATGCACGTCAGCTGTCATTGTAAATCGCGTAGCTTTCTATAGGTCTTTATGAACTTACACAACTGTTCATCACATTTGTGCGTGAGCGCAGCTGGTGTGCATAAATGTGCAAGCATGACCACACATTAACATTCTGTACATTTACTCCTGCTCACAATTACAGGGAAATAATGGGTGGAAATTGCAGAACAGTTTCATATGTTTGGCTGATGTCATTGGTTGAGACTGAAATGTCCAAAGTGTTTCTAGATTCAGATGCATCAATGCTTAATATAAAGTGTTTTAATTTTTTTTGGCTCAGAGGGCTGTTTCATAAGAATACTGCAGCTGGTTCTTGAGATCAGTTTCTGACTGGAGAGAATTTGATTGCCAAACTATGGATTCAAAACATATTGTGTTTATTACACCCTTTGTGTGCCTACACATTCAGCTCCTTGGTTGACTTTTACATATTGACAATAACATAAAACCAAAACGTACAACTTGAGCAAAGTTTGAAAGATATTGAAAAATGATGAAAAGTCCTATCTGACTTGCATGTACAAGTTTAATGTAACGAGCAGAGTTACATCCCTTGGTCATGCCTGGATATGCTGATCATGCTTATGAATCCTGATTAGGATTCTAAATTTACCTGCTCCATGCTCCAGATTTAGAGACTTCCATACAAAACTGACTCACGTTATGTTACTAGTTGATTAAACATGAACAAGGGGATTGATCCACTGTCTTATTTAGAAAGTAAACAGATTCTGTTCTGCCATTTTTAGTGCATAGAGTCTAATCTGCGTTTGGATGTGCAATACATGCACTTATCTGGTGTAGTCATGTTTACATGTGAGACTATTGTTGCAATATTGCTGAGTGGCTTAAAACAACATTCACTCATACACTTTCTGTATTTTCTAAGACAAGTAGTACATAATTTAACATTGTATTATATTTTATCATTTAACCATATACTATTGATGATCTTGATAATGGCATGTCCCCCCTATTAATCAGATCTAGGATATCTACCTCTCCTATTGTGAGCAGCATTGTAGACCAATGTACTATTTAGTATGGTTAGAGTGTGCTTTCCTTTTGTGTTGGAGCAGAAAGCTGATGAAAATCACCTGCATGCTTTGTAAACTAAACCAGCATGTCTCGCACAGCTGAGACAAATGCTTTGCATTCTTCAAATATTGTTATTATAGTTGGTGCAGCTCTGAATGTGTGTGCACTGCATCAACTTAACCACAATAGAATGCACACTGACTAATCCTTACAACTTGGTTATCAGAACATCAGGTCTCATATTTAATAAATGGTGATTGTTGCTTCGTTTACAGAATTTTGTTTAAGTTATTGTTTTCATACAAATTATTGTGAATTTTGAAATGACTGTTTAGAATGTACTGCTCTCAGCAATATTCCAGCAATATCACAGAAGGGTTTCACACATAGCACTCATGGGGAATCGAACCCAGGTCTTCGCTGTGGTGAGCAAACGCTTTAACGACAAGGCCATCCTACTGTCCAGCAGTCAGTGTGGGCAGGACCTCATTGTGGAGTGTGACACTGATGTGAACTTCTTGCTATGGAAAAAGATATCACTATAAGGAGATTTGTAAAAGATGGCTCATGGGATCTGGTGGTCAAATGTGGTTGACACATGTCGTGGTATCCCAACTGCCTAGGTCAGTGTTGATCACTGGATTGTCAGATTGACTCAGTTACTTACAGGCTTCCACCATATAACTGAAATATTGCTATGTGTGGTGTTAAACAACCAACCAACCATTATACACAGCTTAGTGATTACATGCTGTTATTCATGCGAGTTTGTTGCTTGGCTGTACAGATGTGAAACTCTGTGTTTTCCTGCTACTTGACACATAGAACTCCTCGTACTTTGATTATTGCCGATCCACTTTCACATATGGTACTCTTTCACGTTGTAATCACCTAGTGTGACATGTGAAAAGGAAGACACCCCTCCCTTTATTGTTGGAATGATGTGCTGGACATGATGACATGTATAGTAGCAAATAGACTTGCACAAGTGTCTAACATAAGAATTCAGTTTAATGATAATGTCTAAAAAATAGGATTGTCCCTCTAACAGACGAGCATCCCTAGACAATCCTTGGGACACCTGCAGTTTACAGGTCCCTGCCTTCGGCAGTCACCCGGAAGTAGAATGTATTCTATAGTAACGTGTACGCGCCTTTGGCGCGAGCTTACTGCCTTTGGCAGTAAGCGACGCGCGCAGCGCGTCATATATAAAAGAAAAGCACGCGAGAGCGGGCTGATCTCCGTTAGGAGGCATTTTAGACGAATTTAGAGGTCATTTTCGTGTTTACTGGCAAAAGTTTAGTTTAAAACTTCGTCTGAAAGACGAGAGTTTTAAACACGAATTTTAGTAATACTCCAAAACATTAATCCAATCGTTAGTAATCAAAGGGAAATCCTCATGACGTTCCTTTTCTCTGATTGGTCAGATGTGGACGCACGTGTCGAATGTTCCAAATAAGGTAGTGGGTTACTAGGTATGCCACAACTTGAATGAGATGGGATATGTGCATGCGACAGTAAATCATGGTAAGGAATTTGTGAATGCAGAGAATGGTGTGTACACAAATAAAACTGAGAGTACGTGGAGAGTGGTGAAAGCGTCCCTGCCCAGGTATGGAACTGCGAAAGGATTGTTTGATAGTTCATTGTGAGGTAAAAATATTTACGTTGTTTTGATGATCCTTT
Source organism: Haliotis asinina (assembly GCF_037392515.1). Taxonomy (NCBI): domain Eukaryota; kingdom Metazoa; phylum Mollusca; class Gastropoda; order Lepetellida; family Haliotidae; genus Haliotis; species Haliotis asinina. Next base: position 29,819,186 of record NC_090291.1, read on the forward strand.
TGTAACATTTCTTGCGTTTATCCGCCGTGCGTTTGACAACCCCAAAAAACCATGCATACTTTAATGATTGAAATTGAAAATAAAGAAAATGGTGTTCAGGATTCGGATAAATTTAATGCAAGCGGAGGTTTCTTCTTGTAATGTAAGTGAAGCGTTTTGATATTAGACATCAAATAAACTTACCTCTTTTTGTTTATTAGGAATAGAAAAGAAATGATAAGTAATATGTAAAAATAATGTAGGGGGGCACCTGCCCCCCTAAAACCCCCCATTCTGTTGAAATATGAGATTGCAAAAAAATCATACATTCGGTTAGCACTGGGAAATTGTATCGTGATCTTAAAAAATGAATAAACACTGCAGTTGACAATACCATGACATAATACTGACCCTAAAATAATGTTGAGGAATGAAGGTCTTGAGCTGATTCTCGATTATAACCCAAAGGTAATTTAATAGGTCAAACAAGGCCATAGAACAGCGGCAGTAACTCGCCGGAGTAAACAAAAAATGGCGTCAGCGTTAGTGCTCGCTTCGATGTAAATATGGCTTCTGCGCATGTCTGTCACGTACACTTCCGGGGACCCGTAAAATGCAGTTTACCCCATTCTTTTTATCTAGACTTGTCGCTTTAAAAGATACAAGTACTATACACCCATTGGATTAACATACAGTACAACCTTGGAGTAACGCTAAGTAGCACCCTGCAGTAACAATATGTAATTGAAACTGTTTTGGTCATAATCTATTTGACAGTTGTACATATTGATTTGCAGTATTCAGTAATACATTCTCCATTATTAGATTTGTGTTGCTGTAAGCCCAGTGATTACAACATTCTCCTGGAGATATCATGGGTTTGGGCCTGTACAATATATAAGGCAGATAACGCTGTTTGCTGCTGAATGGAAACCATTTGTGAAACCTGACTCACTCTCCTTGATCTAATTATCCTTTGGATTGATCGCCACTAATCTCCCACTGTCACACAATCACACTTCTTTGTTCCTGTGACCACTTCACTGATTGTCAAGTGCTCTTAACTTTCTGCTTCTTGTCACCTAAATGTTGACCTTGTTTTCATCTCAGCAGGCATGCTCCCAGTCACACCTGTTCTCGGAGATAAGTGTAATGCAGCAGTTGTCTTTCCTGCCATGCCAGGCTTGAGTATGTTACTGTGTTAGACAGCTTTGTGATTGATATACGGGACTAAGTTCTGTCATATTGGATTCTAGTCATTAAAGCAAGACTCTGGTTATCTGCAGTTACTAGTCTTAAAGCGTATGTTCAAAGTAATGATAACCTTAAGGCAGACAAGTGTTTTAAATCTGCTTTAAAATGTTCAGTCTTTATGTCAGAGTCATTATGTGGGGGACAGTATATGTAACATTTATCTGTTGTCTCCTGTTGTTTTGATGCTGGAATAGTTATAATATATAATAATATATAATATATAATCTCATACAGTGACCCAGGGTGTTGATCATAAATAAAATTCTTTATTAATTATTTCAATTAGGATATTAATCCCTAGCCACAGAATATGAAATGAAAGAACTTCAGGTGTTGACCAGTTTTAATCGAAAGAAGAATTGCAATTTTCAAATATCCCTCCCCCCCAAAAAATTATTTATCTCTGAATGTGTTGCCAACAACACCTTTGTGAACAATGTCAGCATCTGGCTTACACCAATCCCAGGTACAAACACATGAAAGGAAAGGACTTGTGTTTACGTGTTCAGTTCTTAATCAAAAGAGGATTCATGCTTTTCATATATTCCCTCTGAAATCATTTTTGTCTGAATGTGTCTTGCCTGACAACACCTGTGTTAACATTGTCACCATCTGGCTCATAGCAATATTAAGTACATCCACAGGTGTCCCGTTCTAACCCAAAGAAGGAAGCATGTTTTTCAAATTTTCCCTCCAAAATCATTTTCTCAGAATGTATTGCCAGACAACACATGTGGTAACATTGTCACGATCTGGGACATGGCTCACAGGAACCCTGTCAAAGAACACCGATTCATTTGTCATATCACACATGTGCTGCATACAAGCCGATTAAGCCAGACTCAGTATTGTCGGGACAATGTTAATCTTCTTCTTCTGCTCACAATCCTTACCAGCATTTGTCCATCATCCATTGATACCTTGCATTTGTCTGTCCATATGTCGCCACCGGAGGTCATCCATCCTTTATGTCCTCTTTGTCCGACATTGCTGCAACGTGTAACAACTGCCAATACACCTTAGACACTTAGAATTGACTGGACATTGATCTGTGGCCATGGTTGTATTGCTCAGTGCTGTCTTCATCTTGGAGTTCAGTTTTTTTTTCTGTGCAAAAAGCTGTGACCAATGGTGTTTTCACTTCTTTGCACTGCTTGAAGGGGATGCAGACAAAAGCTTTAGACATTGCAGCCTTTTCAGTTGAACGGTTGAGTAACTTTCAAGTGCAAACATGTCAGTGCCCAATGTCATTAAATCATAAAAATATGATAGGTAGAAAGCATTTGTCAAGCTTTGGTTAAAGTAGTGCTTTTATTGATTGTGGACAATGTGTTTCAGGTTTTCAGCAAGTAGGGCATTACAGATTAATTTAATAGGGCTGGTACACAATCTTATGGCTGGTACACAGTCAGTATAATATTACAGCTAATCTTGAACAAGAAATTAGTAATTAACAATATGTCCACAATAATTACATGTTATTTATTATTCATGGCCGTGGTATCATTTGAATAATATCAGGGAATGAATGGGCGCAATCTCATAAACAGTGTCTCTGGAACTAGACTTCAGTTTATTGCTGAGTCCATTATGGTAATGATGACAATCAATTGCCTCTGTCATTTGGACAGAAAACAGCTGTGATTCCACAGTCACTTGTCACTTATTGTCCCAGGGGCATATTGTTAATACAGTATCCAAGATATAATATTTTAATATCGTTTTAGTGCCTTTGTTTGAAGTGTGATGAGCTGTATCACCTTTGTTGGAAGTACATTATTATTATTCGTGCTGTGCATTCATAGACTACACTTTGGCACTATTGGATTATTATTTTTCATGAATAATTAATGTGAAAGGTTAGTCATAGGCAACACAATGATATATATATATTGGATAATTATTTTTCATAAACGAATAATGTGAGAGGTCTTTGTTCTCAACTCATGACTAAGGTGTAATGTTTCACTGATACATGAAATGGTCAACCAAAAAACATTATTTTATTCATAGATTGTTAAAGCAAGGAGCAGAAGCAATCCAGTGCCACTATTTATGTTGCGTTACAGCTGCACATAGTCTTATGTATTAGATGCTTAAGTGGATTACATGTTATTGAAACAAGACTCTTATGTCAATATTGCTGTGAGAATACTATGGTTTTGGAAAACTGTCACTGTTTTCTTTCCCAGACATGAGGTCCAAGAGTCATTACCACATCTTTCAAGATCAGTTCACTTACTGCTTAAACCTCTGTGCAAATATTCCCTTGTTTATAAGGTATAGGGATATAGCAGAACAATAATAGATTCAACATGGCTGATTTACTTCAGTAAAGGTAGCCAGCCATGTAATTCAAACATTCACCTGTCAGGCCAAAAACCTGTATGATCAGAAAACAGTTCCAGTGATGATACAACAATGTCTTGTGTTCATGTTATTAAACAGTAATGTGCAAGAACATATGATCTGTTAGTGTTTTAGGTACAAATACGAAGTTCCTTCTATGTCTATAACCTTGTGGTATGAATAGGACCTAAAGCAGTATTGAACCTTACTCTTTCACTTCTAACGTGGTATTGCTGGTTCATGTTTCCATGGTAGTCCCAGGTCATGTTTCCATGGTATTTCTGGGTCATGTTTCCATGGTATTTCTGGGTCATGTTGCCATGGTATTCCAGGGTCATGTTTCCATGGTATTACTAGGTCATGTTGCCATGGTATTACTAGGTCATGTTGCCATGGTATTCTTGGGTCATGTTGCCATGGTATTCCAGGGTCATGTTTCCATGGCTATCCCGGGTCATGTTTCCATGGTATTCCAGGGTCATGTTTCCATGGCATTCCCGGGTCATGTTTCCATGGTATTCCAGGGTCATGTTTCCATGGTATTCCAGGGTCATGTTTCCATGGTAGTCCCAGGTCATGTTTCCATGGTATTTCTGGGTCATGTTGCCATGGTATTCCAGGGTCATGTTTCCATGGTATTACTAGGTCATGTTTCCATGGTATTACTAGGTCATGTTTCCATGGTATTACTAGGTCATGTTGCCATGGTATTCTTGGGTCATGTTGCCATGGTATTACTAGGTCATGTTTCCATGGTATTCCTGCGTCATGTTTCCATGGTATTCCAGGGTCATGTTTCCATGGTATTCCAGGGTCATGTTTCCATGGCATTGCCGGGTCATGTTTCCATGGTATTCCAGGGTCATGTTTCCATTGCATTGCCAGGTCATGTTTCCATGGTATTACTAGGTCATGTTTCCATGGTATTACTAGGTCATGTTTCCAAAGTATTCTTAATTCATATCTTGTTGGCAAGATATTCATAGTTCATGTTTATATGGTGTTCTTAGTTCTTGTTACCATGGTTTTCATTGATCATATTTCCATGGTGTTACAAGTTTCTGTTTCTGTGATATTCATAGTTCACATTTCCACGGTATTGCTGGTTTCAGAATTTTGTTTAAATGGTATAGCTAGTTTCTATGAGGTTGCTTTTCTGGTTGGGAAAAAAACTCTCTTTCACTCACTCACCCATGGTGTTTTCAACATTAATTTTTAATTGAAACATGTTTGACCTAATAAGCTGTTCTCTTGAACCCTCTGCAGATAAAAACTGAAATTTGTACTTTTATTGATACAGAATGAGTAGTTGCAAGAACTCTCTGACCTGAGGAATCTGACCAGCTGTTGCCTTCATGTCAGGTGCGGAGGATGCTAATCTATTCTAGCCTTCTTCACCAGCTGTAGTAAAACGCAGCAGTCAGATATTGCTTTTAAAGCATCAACTGGTTGTACGATTTTTTTGTACGATTTACTTTGTATGATCAACAACATTCAATTGGGATTGAAACCTGTGACATCAAATCAATGAGTGATTTTTTTATACATTACTGGTAATGTATTTTTCTGGATTTGGACAAAGAGTTGATATTGAGGCCTGTGAAGCATATTGACTTATCTTCCTGTTACGGCTGTGTAACAAGTTTGAATTGAAATCTTTATTGTTGTTGTTCTTTTGAAGTGAGCCTTTGGGATTGCTGTTGTAAGCGCATGAGCAGACCTGACAATTTCAGCTATAAGTGTCTTTTGGGAATTTTCAGGCTGATTCAAATTCATTGCTTGCTTGTTGACAAGAGACTTAATTTATGCACATTTTGCCTGTCCTTTCAATAATACATTAAATCTGATCAGAAATGTGGTTGTGCACTTTAAAGTTTGGTGTTATTAGCCGTCTGGGGTTTCCTGTAGCTTTTACAAGTGAATTGAACTTTCAGACATTGCTTCAGGCTCAGAGATGTTAACAGCACTTTCCTTTACATCTTGGTTGTGCTCCATTGAGAAGTGGACATCTGAGCAAAGCTATTTGACATATCCTTGTTGACGTATCAAATATTCAACACATTGATTGTTTCATGTGTACTTGCTTGTCTTTGAAATATGGAACCGCTACATACTCACTTAATTATGACACAAACTGGATTATGAGCACATGAAAGAATTACTTTTGTGTGTGTTGAAAACTGGATGTCATGAATGTTTATATTTTCACCTTCAGTAGTTAGATGATCAGTTAATTTACTCTTCCCATCATACTTTTGTCTATCACAGTCAGGAGAAGTGGTTGTGTATTTGCGTGTCTCACCGAAGTTTTTTATCTTTATCACTCCATGTTTATCTGTTTTACCTAAGGCTTGTCTGTCATACCTATGGGTTAATCTGTCTCGGTTTGTTTGTCTTGCCTTTGGTTTGTCTGTCATACCTGTGGGGTTGTCTGTCTTACCTTTGGTTAGTTTGTCATACCTGTGGGGTTGTCTGTCTTACCTTTGGTTAGTTTGTCATACCTGTGGGGTTGTCTGTCTTACCTTTGGTTTGTCTGTCATACCTGTGGGGTTGTCTGTCTTACCTTTGGTTTGTCTGTCATACCTGTGGGGTTGTCTGTCTTACCTTTGGTTTGTCTGTCATACCTATGGGTTCATCTGTCTCCCCCTGTCTGTCTTACCTTTGGTTTATCTGTCATACCTCTGGGGTTGTCTGTCTCACCCTGTCTGTTTTACCTTTGTCGTTAGATACCATAAGGGGAAAGTTATCTGAAGATTATATCCTGAACTTCAGCATTTATCAAAGTTTATGAGTGAGAGAGTGAGTGAATGTTGTTAGAGCTGCTGTCACACTATATCAAGGGAATAACACTGGTCTGAGTGTTACTGTCCTCTGATCTTCCATCTTCATGGCTCATGTCTAATGTCTATGTTTTCTTGCAGACTTCTGGGCCTGACTGGTATAGTTTACAATGACTGTACAACATCATGGATGATCCAGTTCCACAATGACGTCAAGTGGCCGTACTACGTCAATCCAGGGATTCTCCTTCTTCTGTACTGGGTTCTGGCCTTCGAAACACGACACTTCTTCCATGGAACGGTAGGTCTTCAGGCAGTGGAACCAATGGCCAGTTGTGTGAATTGTGGTTGTAATGGCTCTTGTGCTTGCAAGTTGGCCAGCTTAAATGATACATTTAGCTCTATTGTGCATTAACGTCAAGGGACCTGTTCCAAGTACAACAGTCTCAAGTCTATGTTAATGTATGGGGGTTACAATCATCTTAGTGGTATGATTATTTTAAGTATGGCGGCAAAATTTGTTGCAATTTGCAGATATACTCCTTATAAATTGGCAACTTGTTCATGCTTGTAAAATTCTGGAGGGAAATTTTCTTTGAAATGTCAAGCTGTTGGTCTCGCGACACTGTTGAAAGTGTCATTTTGTGGCAGATCCAGATTGACAGCAAATTCCCTTGTTGTGTGAGTTACATCAAGAGGCCATTATTTATCAAATAGTTTGAATCTATCTGTTCCATATTCTGTGTTTTTATTCTGAAAAGTAAGAGTGATGAAGTGTTTGTATACAGATTTATTCACTTACAGGTTACCATGTTTAAACAATCCAGAATTGAATGAATATCTGATCATGTAGTGGAAATAACAGGGCAGCATAGATCAATCTTGTCACAGGAATATGTAAAAATGGTGATCAGGTGGCAACAAGCACTCTGTTGTGTCACTTATAATGCGCCCAGCAAGTTGTTCATAGTTGTTATGCAAGATTCTGAACAGCTGACCAGTTTTATTGTAAAAAGGGAAACAGTTACTAGGTTACTGTAGGTTTTGAGGCAGTATAATAAGGTCAACTGCAAAATAATGGATCAGAATGGGTTTGAGTGCAAGACCAGAGGATATACTGTAAGATAATGTTTTTTTATGGTTTGAGAGCAAAATAATGGATCAGAATGAGTTTGAGTGATAGGATAAACTGCAAGAAAATTGTAACAATGCGTTTGAGAGCAAGGCGATAGGAAAAACTGTACGGTAAAAGGTCTTATCAATGATATAAGTTCAACAAACATTTGACTCATGGCAGCACGTTCAGAGACCATTTTGAAGGGCATTACATTTGTTTTAATTTAATTCAATTTAACTTGATTTAATTTTATCCCACCAAAATCTTTAAGCCAGGATGTGGAACAAAATTTCATTGTTGTCATTATTGGCATCGGAACAGCAGTTAACATCAATGACCTGCACTGTGGCCAAGGATATGACCTCAGTACACTGTGTATCAGTAATCACACAATGTGTCTGTGGTTTGCCTGCTCCAGCACTGATAACAATGTGTATCAGACTGTTACAATGCAGGGATTGAGACATAGCCGACTGCAGTATCCTTCAGATGCTCCTTATCTAACGTGATACGAACAATTGCTACTTGTTAGAAAGTGGGTGAACTGTAATGAAGAGGATGCTGTTTTAGGTTTTTGCTTTAAGTTAAATCAAGCTTGTGGTGGTGTCTGTCGGTTCTTAACACTTGCATTTTCTACATCTCTGAAACAGTGAGGTCTGTGTAGTTTGTGAAGGTCAATCCCTGCTGATATATGCAACTTTGCTTACAGAATTCTGTCCAGTTTTACAAATGGCTGCCTTAGCCGCCATATTTGTAATAATGTGTTTAACCTCAATTCAGATAGTTTTTCCACATATAGCATTATCCAATCTATGCCACATGTGTGTGCATGTGAATGTTTTTTAAGTGTGTTTTAATTTTGGCTATTATCTTCTGTTGCTTCTACATTTGTTCCATTTCAAACATATTTGAACTTCACTTTTATGAGACTGAACTTTTTGTATGTGATTACTTGGGGTGTCTGTAAATTTCAGGTTTATTCTGAAACTGGTAGCCGTCTTTTACTCAAATTCTTACCTGATTTTGCCTTTCTGTAATGCTGACTTGATATTATTCTTAATGTCTTTAAATATTTAGGTGCCATTGCTTTCATTAATATTACCTCTCTGATGATACTGTGAGAAATTGTACTGATGTCAATATATAAAAATACCCTGCTGTTAAGACCATTGATCTTTTTGAAACATGTTGCAAACGTTTTATTAAATTTTTATAAGGAATATGGACTGGTTCGTTTGTCTTTGTAGCTGCTGTGTGTATATATCGATTTTTGCAGTGATTAGGTATGTTTGTGTGTAATCACGCCCTTCTAAGACTTCAGAGGATATGGTGTCTGACCTTGACTGAAATTATTCATAATAATGATGCTTGAAAACATCTTTTTTCACTTCAGTGTTTAACTGAAATGAGTGAATTGTTTAGTTTTTATGCTTTTTATGAACGATTTATTCTTTTTAAAATTATTTTAATAATGCTGTACACCAGACAATAATTTAGAAGTTAAATTCCTACTTAATGATATGAAAAGTAGTGTTTTGTATGCTTATGCATGAAAGACATGAATTATGCACATGAATGGCTTTTTTTGTGTTTCAGAGTGAATATTTTCCAAAAGTTGAAACATAATTTGCTGCTTGTAGAAATAAGCACTGGCATGTACGGCTGCCTTTTTTAGTGAAATGTGCCACCCATTTTGTCTGTTGACACAACCTAGCACTTACAATGGTGCATTGTAGGAGAGTAGAAAAATGTTTTCTTATGAACCTCTTTTGCTTTCAACAAAGCTTTTATGACTAATTAACTGTTTAATACTTTGGTTAATTATTTACAGGTGGATATAGTAAACAGGGATAAAAATGTTGAACACAATATTTCATAAAAAGGATAATCAAAGGTCATAAACCTTAAAATATGTTCTTTTTTTAGCATTTAAGTTGCCTCTCAAGATCTGAAACTATTCAGACACCATTTTTCTCCTAAAATGAACATTTTTAATGGTCAGGCAAAATATATTGAGCATTTTAGGGGTGCTTCTTTTACTTATAAAACATGTAAGGTGCTGTAATGGTAATGTGTATATATTTAGTACATTCAGCATTTATTTACAGAACAATTAGTTGCTGCTGTTACTGTAATATTGCCCTAGGGTAATATTGCTGATAATGATTGATATGACTTTTGCTTCCTTTCATTCAGTAATGTTAAATACATGTCAACAGCAATGCTGACATTTGCGTTTGTTCGATGAAATGTCTGGAAGCGACTTTTGGGGTATTAATAACAGAATTACCAGAGTTGAACAAGTGTTGTTATTGTCCATTTAGTGCTGGTTTATATAGCATAATGCTAATCAGTATGATTAAGCTTTCACTTAATGATTCGTGAAACTTCACAGGTCATCACTTGCCTGGCGCCATAATTATTTCGGTCTTTGTGATTTTGTAATTAATAACATACTGAATATTTTTAATATGCTATATTCATAATGTTAATACCTTTGTGGTTTATTTTGGTGTAAATGATTGATAGAGCTCACTGTTTTGGGGGTTTTTTTATCTAGAAATGGATATTCATTTCCAAGTCAATTCTTACCAAAAAATCTCAGAATTAAAATATATTTACCATATGATGATATGTAAAGAAAGTAATTATATATCTATGTGGAGAGAACCTGTTTCAATAATGACATAACCAATGAATAGATTTTAAATGCATTGTTTCATATTTGAAACATAGTCTTAAAATAAAATGTCAAAATGCCTCTGAATATCAGGAAAGGTAACTTTCAAAAGTTCTTTTTTTTTTTTAATAAAAGTAGCAATTCAACCATCATCAAGCCTTCCTGAAAATGTCAGTTCTAACTAAAATAACAGAATAATACAGTCCTAATTACTCGTGATCGGAAGTTGATATCAGTGTCATTTGTCTGGGTTGACAAACCGACAATGTTGTTTACTTCAGAGTTCTCAGTAAATAGGTACATGTGCCTGTAATTTTGTTTACTTAGACACACAAAATAATGTTTCTCAGTTTGAGTGTAAATTTTGTTACTTTGTCCCAAAGCAATGGAGTTTGTATATCATATGTAGGATGGCAAAATGTTATCAGTGTTATATATATATTTCTATGTATAATCGTGAGATAATGTGGGGGCTAATGTCATATTCAAGCATACCTCACTTATATATGAAATGCAAGCACGTGTTTGGTGAGATATACATTGTATTACTCCAGGATAGAATTGGTCTTCAGTTACCCGCGCTTGTCGCAAGAGACAGGCTCGCTGACTTGGTTGACTCATAATAAAGTACACTTTCGGCTTGAACTATTATAGTGAAAGCACAAGGATGCTTGCATCCAAGTGATTTAACATTGTAATAGATCAGGCGAAAGTGTGCTTTATTACACTGTACTTGGTGGTTTGAGCAAACTTTTTATTTTCTAACATGCCAAATTTAATGTTTTCTAATGATAATTTCAGTTAATCTAGTGCAGAAAACAAACAACAGTGTTGGTAGCGTAAATTAAAAATCCTTGCACAGGGCCAACTGAAGTGCTGTTCTTTTGATGTGTCTACACCCCTACATTAAGACGAACATTACCAGAAAAACAAATGATAAATAGTTTGGTGACAGTTTACGATAATGGCCAATATCGTAAATGATATGGGCCAATATGAGCATCGCATTTCTACTACCAATTACAAACGTAAGTTTAGATCAACATATCCAGATGAAGCTGACTAGCCAAGCGACATTCCACAATTGCATTGTAGGAATGTAAACATTTTAAATGTTGCCATGTCACTGTAAAATTATGTTTCTGACTATGAGACATTTTATACGGCCAAATACATAAACCTAATGTTTCCACCAGTGATGATAACTGAGTGATGCAACTGCAAACAAAGTAACGGGATGCAACAGAGTAGTTTACTATGGGAGGCAGTACGAGACAATGATGTTATGCAAAAGTGTTTGATTATGAGGGGGCAGACTAGAATGGCCCTGTGACGCCAACACATTGTGACATAATGCAAAAAGTGCACATTATCGTATGATAAAGTTCTGTCGGTGCCTTTGATCTTTCACTGAAGCATCCTAGAATTGCGTATATTAGTAGCCCATGGCGATGCCTTGCCCACGCGGATGCATTATAACGACCTGTGATGGTCAATCCTCATTTTATGTCTTAAAAGACCAGCATCAGGAAGGGTAATGACAAGTGCTGCCATCTATTGACATTGTCCGGTGTGAGGTCGAGGCAAATCGTCTGCCTTCCATTCTCTGATGCTTTTTCTACTACACAACCAAGATGCTTTTAATATTTGAAATTCACAGAAATTAGATGATATTCCACATTGGTTTTCTTCTTACAGGATGTTAAACAAATTGAGAGTACAGTGTCCCCTAGCAGAGTGAAGAAAACACGTGGCAAAAGACGAGCTGGCACTGAGCGGGAGGTAGCAGGCGAACAGGATGAGGTTTGGTGGACAACTAGTCATGTGATGTGCTCTGTCTATCGGTAGATTCTAGACTGTTGTTTGTCAGCTTGTGACAAGATATGCCATACTACAGTGCCTTCAGTGGAAACATAATATTTTTTTACAATTGTAGCAGATACATTTTTTCAGCAAGAATTTACGTAACACTGTAGGTTTGGATAGGCTCCTCTGTAGAAATAAAGTTGGATCTTTGTGTGTTTAACTATTTGTGTGAAAAACATACATGAAGATCCAGGTAGGAGTTGTCTTCAGGAGCTAATGCTCGTCATGAAAGGCAAGAATGGAGTCAAGAATGGAGTCACGTGGTCAGGCTCACTGACTTGGTCACTGGATTGTCTGGACCAAATTTAGATATTTACCGACTGCCATCAAATAGCTGGAAAATTGCTGAGTGCAGCGTTATCAGGAAAAGAGCTTTGTAAGTTTTGCTTTGGGGAAATTAGATTAATTTTAATAATGTATGATATGGACAGCTATTTTCCCGGCAAAAGTATGCAATATACCCAAGAAAATGTACTTCTTTATAAAAGTCAGCAATTCATGTTTTTTCCAAGCTGAAATTGGTATCAATTTATCTTGGAACCTTACAGATAGGCAAGTTAAGTCAAAACAGGTTTTGGTTAAAACCCACTGAGACTTTCTTCCAGCCACTCTGCTGGTGATACACTCTACGGCATGACCAACATAGGCACACATATTTTCACACAACCATATGAACTCTTGCATAATAACCTCGTTATAGACCAGACTGACTGAAAATGTCCAGTTTCCCAGAAGGTGCTGAAGTATGGCAGAGCGTGATTCATGCTGTAGCTTTGCATGGCTTGTTATAGTAATTTGGTAGACATTCCTATTTGCATGAGAAGTACATGTGGAACTCAACTCTTGGTGATGCATTGCAAATTTGAAATGGTGAAATTAAAACAATCTGATGTGGTGTTTATTGTTTGAGGTTTTGTTACCACTTACTCTCAATGAGTTTGGGGTTCAGTACTGGACGTCTGAATCACTAATGTGGGATTTCTTTTCTTCTAATGAGTTTCAAACGTGGATTGTTTAACATACTTTTTAATGAAGGTCATTACCTTTGTGTAGAGGAGAATAATTTTCTTAGCATTTTTATGAATGAGTTACTAAAGCATGTGGCAGTTTATTCAACTCATTGCACTTGGTTGCGTCTTTTTACACATGGTAAGCTGAATTAATGTCTTTTGTGACATTATATTATTACCAACTAATGTTTTGCATAAGCTATATATGATATTAATCCTGATAACAATAGAAAAGGGGAAATTAGAGCATTAAAAGAGATTATTAAAGCACAAACTCCAGTATTCATTCATGCCGGTGTTAGATTCATTGTCTTTGAAGTTTGGGTTTCCCAGCTGTCTTTTCTTTTTGGACACAGAAGGCAAGGTTTGAATCCCTTGTGAGGGGTTCAGTGAATGGTGCCAGTCGGAATATAGCTGCAATATGCTGAGATGAACAAACACTCACTCATTCAAACTGTTTTGTAAAGAAAACACTTTGAACGTCTAAGTCAGTGTCACATGCTTAATGAAACCATGTACTTTAAGAAGGTAGAAGCATTTTTTATTTATCAACAAAAGTGATTTTTTTTTTAACTTTTAAGGTCATGCAATTCTTAATTAATTTATGAACAAACTCATCATCATCATCATCATCATCATCATCATCATCATCATCATCATCATCACAAAATTTGCATTAATCATCAGTTTTGTCACCTGTGCAGCTCATACACAGTATGCGTTTCTCGTTGTGCAATACAAAACGTTTCATTGTGTAATGCATAGCATTGTTAAACTCACTTATGTCCCTTTACAGCTGTTTGACCAGAGTTGTCTCCCTGTACATCAATGTTAGAATATAGTTGTCTCCCTTGATTTCAGTCCAGTTCTTGATGTTGTGATGTCTGTCTGTCTTATTGGTGTTCTGTTGCTGTTTGATGTCTATCAGATAGCTACATCGTACAACCCAAGGAATGTGATTTATGAGACTAAGACACAAGGAGTGAACATAGAAGCAAAACAATTTGAGTTAGGATAAATCAAGATTTGATTCTGTATTTCATCCATTGCAGATAGGTGTAGAAGACATCAGATGTTAATCAGATTTATCAGCCAAACAGTCTTCTGAAACAGACATTGCTTAGGTCAAATCAAACGGTACCTCTTGGGTGGTATTTTGATGATGCCACGTATCTCTTTCCAATGTAATGAAAATACAATTTATACTCAGAATACTTTTTAATGGTTTTTGCTTACAAGAAAGTTTGGGGAATGATTTTTGGAAATCAAATTAGATCTTCTGTGTTAACATGTATCAAGACTCATTTAATGAACAAAAATATGTCTCTGGTATATTTCATTGACTCTTTGATATAGTTTATATCGGAAGAGATGAGTCTTCTCTACATCCAGAATTCATGGGGTTAGTGGTGGAATCCTTGTGATCACAGCATTTTTAACACTTACTCAAACCTTCATTGCAACAATTTTCAGTGTTGTTGATTGTGTAGTCTAGTCAAAATCAATGTTATCCTGTAAAGGGAAATCATTAGCGATCATTGAACATTGATCACTGATAGAAGTTTTCACCAATATCATGGATATAGTGATATTTACAGTGAAATATAACATTTTTGTTTGTAGTTATAATGCTTATTGCTTCCTGTTATTAATCCAAATGCTTACTACTAACCTCCTGTAACCCCTGGGGTGGCTTCTAATACTTGGCACACAGCTTGTCTGGAACTTTGAGGGTGTTGTTCACAGAACTAACTGCTTACAGTTTTAATTTTATCATTCACTGTCATATGTTCATCAGAACTGTAAAAGTCAGACATAGTGTAGAATTGAGGACTTTTTCTTTGGTAAGAATACCCTCTTGGCAATTAAAGCATCATTCAACAGGGAATGCCATCATTATGAGGGCATATACCTAGGAGGATCAATTTTGCATTTTACACAATAATGTAGAAATGAGTTAGTAATGGAATTTGATGTTGAACCATTCTTTTTTTTGACATCTTGTGGACAAGCAGAAGATGGATGGCATCTTGTATATTAGCTGTGAGAGAAAGGTTTAATTCACTGTTTAATCAGTACTGGCAATGATGACACAAGTTTGCACTATGAGATATCATCTTTGATTCAACTCAGTAACCCAGATATCAACAATAGTTTAGTTAAATACAATGCATAATATCAATCTATGTATGTATCTATCAATGTTTAGAGATGAGTAGGCAGGACTATTTGTCATAAAATATGTTCCTGAACAGAGGATATGGTGATAATGCTTGTATGTGTGACAGTTCATTGTTGACTTCCTTCAAAATATTTCTTAACTAAAGGATGGTCATGAATGAACAGTTAGTATTATATATAAAACTTACTCATGCACCAACCAGGGTAGATTGAACACTAAAGGTGATGTACATGGTAACTATGTAGTTACTGTGTTGTCATGTCCATAGATGTATTGTTGTCACTACAAATAGTTAGAGTTACCTCCCTTACACATCCCAAATCCAGTGACCAAGTGCCCAAATGCCAAGTTCGGGCCTACCAAAGAAATCTTTCCCTCTGTGCAGAAATACACAGAAAAGTTTGTCCCTCAGTTCACCCTTGTTTGTAAATACATGACTAAACCCTGGGTTTTACTGAGGTGCTTACGTCTAGGAACTGCTTCCCTTTGAAATTCTTCCAATATATGCCATGATAAAATGGGATTACTTATGTATGGGCTGAAAACCAAATCATTAAAAAACATAGTTTCATGATCAATCACCGGAAGTATCTGTTTTATTACAGTAAAGGTGCAATGTCATCTCTTTATAATCAGTTGATCATCAGCATGACATTTTGTAGCATCATGGATTAGCATCGATGTGGATGTGCTTACTCTTGTTGGATATCCTATCTCCCCATGGTCCCATACAAACATCTAATGGGTGCATGATTTCAGTTTTGCTGAGGACCTAACCTACTTGTAGTTGAGTTTGAACACTTTCTTTGCTGAATGTTGTGAAGTATTCATATTTGTAGAGAGGACTTTTTTTGGGTTAAATGTCAGTAATTGCCCGTTGTGATTATCTTTGAGCATTTGCTAGCTATTCTGTAAAAATGTCAATATATGTTATGTATCAACTATAAAATTTTATGATTATGTGATATAAATGTTTGGCGAATTTTTTCAAGATAAAAATGTAAGTGAAGTTTGATACTTGGTACCAAGTTGGTAATTCTTTATTTGGTAACTGAATACATTTGTTCATAATTTGCAAAGTACCCAAAAGGATATGACAAATGTTCAGCTTTACAAAAATGACAGTCATGGTTATTTGTTCAATCATCGTATTGTGATTACGTTTCCTCCCATGCAGACCGGCAGTGTTATGTTTTCGGGGTCGGCTTATGGTGAACCAGACGACCTTGATGAAAAGGTAGGTGAAGGTCATACATCAAGGTCATCAACATTGTGGTAGCTTTTGGTTCAGATAGTCGTGAATGTACCGACGAATCATTGATGCCAAGTCCTTAGTTTCTTCTTAGAAAAGCATGAAAAGCATGTATCACATGTATACTGTTTCTGTATCAACATCAAACAACCAACTAGTCGTAGGTCCTGTGTATGCCTAGTGCGATGCCTTCACTGTCCTACTGACAAAAGTTTCTTTAAGTTAATTTATCATGTTCTGTTTAAAATATCTAGGATACATGTCCTTCAGAAAACGTTGCAGGTTTAAGTAAAGTATCCAGTTCTGGATGAAATATGACATTATGTTGGATATGTTTCTATCACCTTCCATTGAATTTAGGAAATCCATCCAGAAACTTTTAATGTTTTAGTAGGTTAAATGAATTATCCTGTTCTGGTTAAAATAAGTCATTTCCAGGATACAAGGTGATCATTTGCCACTGAAACAAGCTATCCTTTCCAAAAAGCATTCAAAGTGCAGTTAAGAATTATGTTTGTGCTGCAGGATCATGCATATGTTTATAGTATTTGTCAACTATCAGACAGTCTAGCTTGGAGTGGTTGTTGAGTTATGGAAGTAGCCATCTGTCACACACTCAGCGCAGTGTGATGTTACACAGCAGGATTAGGAGTTAGAAGAGTCAAGTGACTGGTTAGGGCATTTGACTAATACACTACAACTGACTTGCAGCAGAGCCTAGTCTAGAAAGTTTGGTTTAGTTGTTTCTGTGTCAGTTTGTAGTTTACATCCTCTTTGAAATATCACCAGGCATGAAATATTCACAAGTCAGATAGTTGCTTTTGCTGAAGTGTATAGAAAAACTGAGAATGGTATAAGTAAGAATATCCATACTGACTGGGTTCTGTATCCTGTATCTGTATCCCTATCAAATATATGGTAGTATATTTCAATATATGAAGCAGATCTGGGCCTCAAGTTGTCTGGACCCAACTAATTTCTTTCCGATTATACAACTTATTGAAATGGTCGTCCAAGGGTAGATAACTTTCGTGAACTTGAAGGTGTTTAGGTAATGATATTGATAATATCAATTTGTTCAAGGTTGGTTCAGATGGTAAGTGTGTTTCATACCTTTAGAGCAGCATTAATGCCATCATTTAATATCCTCAGCATTTTGTCTCCATTCTGTTAGAAAAATTACCCTGATCCCTTTCCCCACCATGGCGCCATTTCCAGATTTCAGTCGCCAACTCCATCACTTAGGTCAATAACTTACACTGTATTTCTTTTCATTATGAGACTCATTCGATTGAATAGTTATAATTCAAATCATAGTGAAGCCTGAGGCTCATAACTGTGAAAGTATGGGTTCGAATCCTAGATCTGACTCAACCACAAAAATGTTATAGGATCTGTACGTTATTAAAAAAGGTCCATCGCAAATGTAACATTTACTATAGAATCTATGACAAGTCTAGGTCTAGGGCTAGGGTATTTATCGTAATAGTATGGAGATGTTATAGTCTGGATTATATGGGATAAGAGTGTTAGTCGCTGCGATAACCACAGTCGGCTTTTTAGTAGTGACATGAGGCTGTTGCCATTGCTATTTGTAAGTTTGAAAAACACTGGGAAATGGATCATATAAGGAAGTGTGCCTAATTTACATATTTGGTCAAACTGTTTTGGATGACATCTTCTGGACAGAATATTTCATATAGTTCGGATGGTGGAATTTTTAAGCCTGCTTTAAAATTTGAATAGAGAAACTATCTTAAGAAGGTCAGCTTGACCCAGTTAGAGAGATTTCCTTAGTGCATTTTTCACATACCACTCACTTTAAATGTCTTCCTACTAGACAGCATTACTGACAATTTAACTCAGTATAATCAACAACTAAATATATAGGAGCTTGTTTGCCTCATAGTGTATTTACATAGAATTTTTTGCTCTAAGGTAACCCTTGTTTACTTATATATTCCTGGTCTTGTCGTCCCAGATTCATATTTCAAATATTTGAAATAAAACATTAGTCGTCATCTTTTTCAGACTGTACTTAAGGTAGATATATGGAATGGTTGTCGTGGCTGTTTTTATCAACTTATTTAGGAACAATATGCCAGATGTGTTCCACATGTACTCATTTGTATTTATTTAACTGAATTATTTCCAAATTATGAATGAAATTATGTTAAACATGTTAGTCATTAACATCACATTACTCCGTAACTCCACCATACCTTACTGTTCATGTTACATAACAGTATCTGTTAATATGATATGTATGGATATTATTTCATGATATAATTATCTACATCATTTACGTAATTAAAGGCACATAAATTTTTGTCAAAAATGATCCCAAAGTCAGATCTTTTTGTAATCCCTAATCTAAGGTTTAGATGCCATTACTGTTTCCACATCTAAATTCTATTCCACATTTTAAGGTTTAGATGCCATTACTGTTTCCACATCTAAATTCTATTCCACATTTGTACAATTTATGGTCAGAAAATATACTGCTAAAATGTGAAGAGCACCCTATTCTCCATGTTTCTGTGACGTGTCATGCCATGACAGTGTATATACAGTTATGTGTGCGAATATGGTGACCTTTAGTGTTAGTAGTAATTAATGATAACAAATGCCTTTGATTACATGTTATATATATGAGTTATCGACTTATTAGTATTTAATTTATAAGTTATGTGATATATTTTTACACTAACACAAAAATAACATTATTATTCCATAAAAGGTTTATATGGAAAATATATATTGCCTTCATGTGTATGTACAGTTACCGTACTTATTCTATTTAATGTATTTTAGTCTGGGACAGATTTGTTATTAACGTCATCTTTTATCTGTGTTGTATGCTACAATATAATTTGCTGAGCATGTTTGTCAAGATCTTTTTTTTTCAAAGTTTTGCATCATACAGTTGTAAAATGTGATTTTCAGGTTTTTGAAAAAAGTATGATTCAGAATGAATCAACTGTGGAAATACATATTTCTGTGATGTGAGCTGGGGTAATATTTCTACAAGTCAATCTCATTCAAGTTAGATTCTTTACTCTAATTTGATATATAGCACTTGAAAAGAACCAGGCACATGAATTATCCACAACAATATAATGTTTCAGTTTTAATTGTTTACATTTGAAAGTTGAGGCTCAGTTTCAGTTTTGGAGATACTGAAATCAGATATACTCATGGAAACGAATAAGGGGAAACAAGAAAGTACTAGTGTTCGTTATTTATTTCCAGGATTCCACAAACAGTGCAATACATACATCGTGAAGAAACTTGGTAAACAATAAAGAAACACTTGTACTTTTATGTGTTTCCTTTCTAGTGTCTATAAGTATATCTGCTCAATTATAATTCTAGAAGTTGGTGAGTAAATCAGTGACATACATCTTCATGGAGAGCAGTATCTGTTATTGCAACATAATGGTGTAGATTCTTGAATGGATGGCTGACTGAAAGCTCTTAAGAAAGTTCTGCTGATGCCCTACCCCTTCACAGGTGTGAAATCTTAATTCAGTATTGTATCTTGTTGGGGCTAAAGGTCTGATTTTAATGAGGTTGAACAACTGAATACTGCCTTTAGATCGTAGTTAGCATAAGTATGTAGAGAAACGTGGAGATTTATTACACATGAGAATGTGACCAGCAAGCTAGTGGGTGTCATGTGGTCTGTGTTTCTGACCAGCCTTTCCTATGCTATATTGGTCAGAGACATTGGCGAATTATTTTGGAACTAACGACGGAAGAGTTCTCTTGTAGCTTCTTGTTGACGATGCTGAAAATACCGGCTACAGCACTATCGAACCTATCAATGCTGATGGAACACCCAAAGCATCGACATCTCGGGATGAAGAGGAGACGGATGAGGAGGTCGTGGCAGATCCCCCAAGGAAGGAAAAGGAACAGAAGAGGAGTGCCATGGTGTCCATGTTTGTCTACATCATGAAGCAGAGCTATGTCCTCACTCTCATCGCCATGATGGTAGGGACTGGAGGAAGACATGCCTAGTCATTTATACTGTCAGTTCACAGTAATGGGAATTGGGAAGGTGTCATTGGGGCTTCTTTGTAAAATCACATACACCTTGGTGAAACTAACAATAAAGAGTACCTTTGTATTGTTCATTATTGTTCAGGACTGAAGTGTAATGTAAGAATCATAAAGTTAAACCCATTTTAGATTATACATCAATTTTAATAGTCTTTGAATTGAATCAGTTTGACTTATGTCAACATTTGTTAATTATATGTAGATGTAGATTTGTATTTTCTGTGAAAGTTACAATATATTCCTCATCACTCCTGATTATGAGCCGATCAAGGAAATTTGACATAAGAAGGCATTTTATTAAATGACTTAAACATGAAATTTCAGAGTTGGTGAGAAAAAGGAATTATGGGGATGGGGAAAATATAGACAACTTAAGATGTATCTCTGTATAGTATCTTAAGATATTGCTCAGAAGTACTCTTCATTGTCCACCATATATCATACATTGTGCAAGTGATGGCTGACCTGGATGTATTGATGTAGTAAAATGAGTTTTCCAGGACTACTCAATGCAGGTCATCACCCTTATTTTCCTGTTTTTTTTCCCTAGGTGTGGAGTATCACCTTCCACAGCTGGTTGACGTTCGTGCTGCTCCTGGCTGCCTGTATCCTCTGGATGATCCCCAATTCCCGCCGTGCCTGCCTCGTCATGTCACCTGTCATCGTCTTCTATGCTGAGGCCCTCCTATGCATCCAGTTCATCTATGGCATGAATCTGCCCAAGGAGCTGCCTGTCGACGCAGGCCCTGTCACATACAATGAGATTGGTCTCAAGAGATACGAAATCCCTTGCTTGTATCTAGCTGCACAGGTACGTTGTCATTATGGCTAATTCATATTTTAGGGCCAGTAATGTTGTTGGTATGCTTCAATAAAATGTTCAGTGCAGTTTTATGTGACACTATTCCACACAAACACAAGCCAAAATTCATGATCAGCTTTCTTTTAGCAAAGGTAGGGAAGTTAATTTGGATAGGGGAAGTTTTGTGGGGTTTAGCATTGATGTTTTTCTAGATCATTGTCATACTGGCATCATTCGAGTCGTATCAGTCATTCATTACTGATTTAAGTAGGCTTATTGTATCAGATGATACCAAAGGTAATATGGCTGGTCAAACTGCGTCTTATCAGAAATATAACTCTAAATGTCAATCTCTTGAGATTTTTTGTCACGTTAGTTTGTTATTGCTTCATGAGTTTCATTCTCCACAAGCGGTGTGCTTGCCAAATGGTTAAAGCATATGTTTGCCATGTCGAAAACCTTGGTTTTATTCCCCAAATAGATAGAATGTGTTAAGTCATTTCTGATGTCCTTTGCTGTCATGCTGCTGGAATATTGTTCAGATCTGATCCCCAAATCTACAGAATGTGTGCTACCTGTAGAGTGACTGACTCATGTCACAACAAGCGTGATTGTCTTTCCTGCCGTTCTCAGGTGCTGTTCACATTGTTCTTCTGGCTGACTCTGAGACAGTTCATGAGGGAGAGGCAGACGACACAAGAGCAGAACCCAGGGATGCCTCTGGAACCAGTGGATGGATCATCACCCAAGAAGAAATCCTTCACGGACTTCATGAGTGAGTTGGGGAGCAGGGGTCTGATATGGCTGACAGCACTGCAGTTTAATGTATCAATGCATGGTATCATCGGTATTGGTACAAGCAGAAACATTCTCCAGAGACAAAAGTATTCTGTTAAAGCTTCAGTCCAATTTTTAACTGAAATACTCATGAAGGTTGTACCACAAGCCTGTCAGTATAAAAATTAAAAATGAATAAAAACATTGATTATTTTGGCATGCTTGTTATCAAGAACATTATTCCCAGTGCACAACTCTGTCCAGCACCATATTGAATTGCACGATGAACATGCAGTTATACACCAAAGACTGCCATGACTTGAACAGTTGGTTATAGGTAGTAATAGAAAAGTGTGACACAATTTCTGTAGTTAGGTGTGCGTGTTCAGATGTTTTCTGCTGCTTAGCAAATTCAATCCCTACTTTGTTTTTATCCTGTGATATAAATGTTTGTTGGAAGATAACTATTTTAAGTTTTAGCATTCGCATCACTAGAGCCATTAGTGATCAAATACTAAAAAATAATCCCATACTAATTCTGTGATAAGATTTGTGGCACTTGTAAAAATACACTTCAAAATACATAGAAAACATGTTTAATGCATCAATATGAAGAATGCAACTGCAACAGGCTGAGCTAATCAGGGCTCATCAATTCATTAATACAGTTGTAATCATGTGTTGCAAGCCTTTACCACCTATGATGTATGATATGAGCCTCGTATATCATTCCCTGTCATTGTATAAGCAGTTTATCCAACCTGCAGCTCCCTTGTGTGATAATTTCCTCAATGATCTGTGTTGCACTCATCATATCATATCACCACCATTGCTGCATATCAGTGCTAAGTGTCATCCCAGTTGTCAATCATCCTCAAGCCAGTTTAGTTTTTCACCCTTTCCGATAATCACTTCGTGTTTTGCTTGATTTACGCAATGCTTACCGCAGATAATTCACAACATTTTGGTCTGACATTTGCTAATGGTGCTTTCAGAAGCAGAGGCAATTATAATATCGTTTGATGATGTAATAAGCATACTGATTCACAATTCTCTTTCAGTATGTGAGGATAACAAAGGTCCTGATTAACGAATGTCTTATGCTGGGGTTTTTGTAATAGTTATGTATTACAGTCTACTATCCATATAGAAAGAAGGAGGACATAGGGTAGTATTTTTCCTGTACGTCCCCAGGGAGGTTGCACCTGTTGGTGAATGTTAATTGGTTGTTTCAGAAAATAGCAGTCAATCAACATGTAGGGATATGGGGATTTGCCACATCATAGTTTTCCTAATAGAGAATGATGTTTTCATTTTAGCATTTTTTTAGATCGAAAACTGATATGGGTATTAAAAACAATAACAGACTCGTGACAGGCAATGACAGGTTATCTTTCCCCTGGTATATTATGTAATTCTTGAGCTTTGGCGAATTTAATTCAGGAAAGATAATCTGTCATTCCCGGTCACTCGAGCTCGTTAGTTATCAAGTAAGTACCATATTCGTAGCAAACTTTGTACTAACAGCTGGGTCTTATGAAAGAGGGGACAGAGGGTTTTGGTCAGTTGGTGAATATTTGAGTCTAAATATGTCAAACAATGCATGGATATAATGAACTAAAATTAGTGATCCATTGGACGTAATTATAACAATAATTTACAGTATTTTTTGATATGCAATATTTTTAAGCAATTATTTTCATGCAATAATGGAATTTGGAATGGAATGATCCTTATAAAATATGTTATACAATGATAGAGGGGAGTGTATTTGGTTATTAGCTAGACTCTGAGAGAAGCACTTTCATCTGTAGGTAGAGGATATCAGCACTGATACAATAATCCTTTCTTTTGATGTACCATGATGTGGTTGGGTTGAAATTCTAGCAGTCCTGTATTTAACATGGTACAAAAAGTGCTCCAAACTGTATAAGCCACTTGCTGATACTTAACTCTTGACATAATTTCCATAACATTGTAGTGTTACCATACAGAGTTCAGTAATTATCTTCCTAGACCAAACATTATTTTACTAGACCTTGGCTTAAGGCCAGTTCCTAAAACTGCAGGCTGGCATTAATTGTATTTTTTAAATCTATTCGTTAAGTTTTCGAATTTGTTAAGGTTGTCTGCCTCTGTTTCTGACCTGATAGATAACATGCCCGTGGCCTGCCACTCACTCTTCAAGTGCTTCTCGTTGTGCTGACTAAGCAACTTTCACCCTCATCCTTATGCTATGTGCTTTAAACGTGGTTGTCTCTCTTTGTGAAAATAGTTGGCAGTTTCAGCATTTATATTGTTTGCATTTCTAATTGCCCATTTCTGGTTTGCACTACATGATGTTGCTGTAATTGATTTAAAAGTGGTGTAAAATCATATTCGCTTTCTCACACATTTCTACCTGACACTGTGTTTCTTTAATCAATAAATTTAGTTGTGTATAGATCTATATAAGAGAGACAATCATGCACCTTCGAAATGAACTGACTTATTGCTTTTGATGTTCATGTTCTTGTGTTGCATGTGTGTTTTATCCTTCATATCGTCATCATTAACCTCACCACCATCATCACTGACACCATCACCTCAACCTCCACTATCGTCATCACGATCACTGCAAAAATTGTCATTATATTTCACTTTATGTACACATCATACACCCATCATCGTCGTCATCATCGTCGTCGTCATCATCATCATCATCATCATCATCATCATCAACAACAAAACTTACCTCCTTTCACTCATCATCATGATCTTATTCACCGATTACCAAAACCATCATCATCATCATCATCATCATCATCATCATCATCATCATCATCATCACCATCATCATCGTCATCATCATCATCATCATCAACATCATCATCAACATGTAACGCAGTATCCCTCTAACATACCTTATACTAATTGCACCAGTTATTGTTTAGATAGATGATGTTCTGATGGTTATTATGGCAGATTCAGATATCTGTGGAAACCCTGTCTGAATATCATCACTGTGTTGAACAAGTCTTGTAACAAAACGAGTGAGTTTCTGTAAAATCACAGCACTGATGTATAATGGTGTCCGAGTTGTACACCTGTCGTAACTCCCATACTTGAAGTAAGCACAAATAAAGTTAGTCTCATGATTATTGGGGGCATATTATTGTATAATTGTATGTTCCATCTTCACTACATATCCCTAGTATACCTATGTTTTTGTTTGATGTGTATATAGTCTGCGAGCCTTAGGTGGAAGTATTGAACATTTGCAAAATCGTTTTGTTCACTGCAGTTTTGTTCACTATATGGAAGAATATTTCTGCATTACTGATTTCATAAGGCAAGGTTGCTAATTTTACTGGTAGTCATGTCTCACTATTTGTCAGTTAGAAGGTTATGCTATGAAATAGGATGAAACTTATTGAGTAAATAGTTTATTATTAAGAACCTGTTCAGGAAAGTTTGGATTTGCTATAATTGAGATGAAAATTTTATCTGAGAAGTGTGATCACAGAAACAATGACCATGATTTAAGTAATGTTATATAAGGAGTTATTACTTGTAAAGCAGTGTCATTAGGGTTATTTTCAGAAAAAGTATCAGTACCTGCTAAAGGTCGTCCTGGACCAGTGGTCATTCTTGATTCTATTTCAAATACTGATGTTAGCCCTTCAGTCTTGGTTGAAACTGTTGGTTCTGCCTAAATCTGTCAACTCTTGTGTGATCTCGTGAGACATGTTTCTCAGGTCTTTTGGTGTTGGGTTGATCACCGTAGAAGCCATGTTGAAAAGTTGAACTGCTATTCAGCTTCAAAGTCCATTTTGATTTTATTAAAAGAAAAAGAGCCTTTCATCATAGTGACCCCACCACATTGATGAAATGTTCTTTGCTGGAAAATTTTATAGGTCTAAAGTCTGTTCAACTAGTCACAGCTATGGCCTCTATGCTCCATACATGAATATTGGCGAGATTTAAAATGAAACAGGTTCCACTGAACAGATGCCATCCATATCCAGTGTATTAAAGGACGAAAATAAACCCTTGCTTGTTGTACAAGCTGACTGACTGGGGTGGAGTCATCATATTGTGTGACCCATCTGATTGCACCTAGATGGTTGTTTTTATGGCCACTCATGTGCTTTCTTACCCAAACAATGTCAATCAACATCCGGAGCTGCGATATTGCTGATTTTAGAGTAAAACAATATTCACTCACTCACTCTGAAGTGATCATGACTGTCGGTGCCGTGGTGATGTTCAGACCCTAGGTACGTACTTAGTGGTATTTCTTGCGCATGCTTGTTTCTCACTTTCGGATATCTTTACGTTGCATGGCTTGCAGATCTTCCTCTAGAGACGGACATGGTCGATGGATATGATAGCAATTCCACCAAGATGATAGGTAGGCCAATGCCAAGGTTCTTGTTTGTGCCTCTTCACACCCTCATTTCTATTATGGTATGATCCTTGACATTATATTCAGCATAGGATCGGGTTGTACCATCCCAGAACTGAGGGTGTTTGGGTTGGTTTTTGCTTACATTTACTACTGTTCTGCTTTCAGAAATGTTGATGCTTTTTTGACTGTTGTTATTAGGGTTGTAGTTGTGTTTGATTTTACTAATTTTACAAAACTTGTATTAGACCATTGTCCCTTTTCAAAACAGTGTAATATTTAATTTGTTTATTTTCTACCAATATATGTTTTATTTTCCTGATGTAGCTCTGACATCTGATGTTCTATAAGGTTTTTAAGGTCTATGCCATCTTTAAACATTATTTAGGCACATTTAGGGTTAATATTTTTTGTACAATTCCGACAGCATAGAGATGGAGAAAACACTCACTGTTTATGTCATTGATCACCTACAAAACAATGATATCACTTAAAAAAGGGGCAAGAAAAGACTGCCTTTCATCATTTGAGATTCATCTTTATAAACATTTGATCACACGTATAAACATCCTCAGCTTGGATGTAGAAAATTGCAATTTGGAGGCTCATTCCACATGGCAGTGTTACTGCTATGCTTTAGAGAGTGCTCATTGTTTCAACATTAGTGAGGGGATCTTTCATTATTCTGACTTAGATGAACATTTGTTCACGCCGAAAATATAAATTATGGCCAGATGTGATCATCAGGTGTTATGCTTGAACATTCACAATGCTCTATACCTGGCATTTGAATGTTATATATAGCTTTTATATATCATATTTCCTCCTATTTATTTTAATATAAAATCTATAATTTGCTGATAGATCTATATTTTTAAACTTATTGCTGTGTTGTAATCACCTTCCTTTTATTAAGCATTTCAGTGGAATAACCCTACATGTGGCATATATCTTGTTAATATGTGTATTTCATCCCTACATGTCCCTATAATATAAGCTGTAAATATACAACTTGTAAACCCCAGATTCTTAAATTATATTCACTCATGATGCTTTTTATATTATTTGGATTCGTTATCATAAGTTTAAATTATCCCTGTAGAACTACCAAGGCGTTGTTGTGATCTAGAGTTACTTCCCTTTAGGTAACTACCTGAAGGTCCTACTGTGCAAGTACTGGATCTTTGTTTGTGCCACCATCATGTTGGTCATCGCTATCCAGGACGTTGTCGTCTACCGCATCATCTACATGTTCCTGTTCCTGCTCTTCGTGGTCGCCTTCCAGGTACTGTAAAATGTTGTCCAAAGGTACTGTAAAATGTTATCCACAGGTACTGCAAAATGTTATCCATAGGTACTGTAGCGTGTTATCCACAGGTACTGTAAAATAATATCCACAGGTACTGTAAAATAATATCCACAGGTACTGTAAAATGTTATCCACAGGTACAGTAAATGTTATCCACAGGTACTGTAAAATGTTATCCACAGGTACTGTAAAATAATATCCACAGGTACTGTAAAATGTTATCCGCAGGTACTGTAGTATGTTATCCACAGGTACTGTAGTATGTTATCCACAGGTACTGTAGTATGTTATCCACAGTTACTGTAAAATGTTATCCACAGTTACTGTAAAATGTTATCCACAGGTACTGTAGTGGGTTATCCACAGTTACTGTAAAATGTTATCCACAGGTACTGTAGTGTCATCCACAGGTACTGTAAAATATTATCTACAATCTCAGTGCTGACATAGTTTTGAGAAATGTCATCTTGTTCTGTGATGTAACCAGGAAAAACGAACCTTGATGGTAGGAAGTGATTTGTCTTCACTCTTGCAGTTGATTACGAAATACCACTGATAGGTTTAAACTGATGTTATTGATAGTACTACTGGACATCTTGAAAATTTTTGTCTCTCAGTTAGGATTAAGGAGAAATGAGTTTTAATCCATTCTTTCTTTTCCTTATAATGATATCAATGTTGATGGATGCTATGAATCTTGCTGGTTCCCACTTGAGTACATCATTGTCCCATCATTGTGTTCTCTAGCAACTTTTAAGTTTTGAAAAAGCAGGCAGATTTTTAGATTCCCTGCTTACTAAGTATTGTTTCATCACTTTAAATCCTTTGAAAATTATAATGTTGCAAATTGTTAATTCCTGTCCATTGTGTCTTTGTTCATTGTAAGTGATGATGTATTGTTGAGCCAAGGAGTAACGTTGATGTACAATTGTAGCTGTCGTTCACGTTGTGGCGAGGGGTGATGTACATCTTCTGGTGGGTGGTGACAGTCTACTCCATGGCAGTTCTTATCATCATCTACACCTACCAGTTCAAGCAGTTCCCTGCCTACTGGAGTAACAGCACCGGGCTGTCCGATCAGACGTGAGACATTTATTAAATCCTGCTTGATTAGACACCTGTTTGGCTACGAGGGTCAGTGAAGTTGGCTCAAATGGTCATTATTGGTATTGGTACTACAGATATGTACCATAGGCACATTTTTTTTATGCAGAAATGTACCGAAAACTATCGATTCTGCCTTCTACGGTGCTTTTAACTGGTTCTGTAACCTTGAGCAAATATAGTTCCTGGATCTGATTGTTGTCATTCCAGTGTGCTGAATAAATAATGCAAGTGAGGTACATACTGTCTTGTATTCCACAACACACTGCTTGATTCAGCCAGTTTACTCAGAGTCAGGCAAACTGGAACTACACCATGAACCTTTTCAGCTCCATTTGACAAATATTGATTTGTCTACCATTATCTGTATCAGATACTGTTTCATGGTCTTACTAGAATTTATTTCTGCAAACTAACCATGCCTATGGTACGTATCTGTAACTCTTGGAGACAATGATCTCTTCCAGCTGCTGCATATAACAGATCATGGGGACATCACTGTAGAACTAATTTCCTCCAGATTAGAATTTTTAAATGAAAGAAAACGAACATGATATGTCATCAATATTCATGTTTCTTCTTCAGTGTTTCGACATTATAAATTATCTTACCTCACACATGAATGTCACTTTCTGATTGGCTAAGCGCCCTTCTATTTTTTTCAATGTACATTGCTGAGGATGCTAAGCTCATTTGTTTCTTATATTGTTCACTGGTCATCTGTTGGGAGATGGGTTGATGTACTCTTAATGTTTGTGTATGTCCCCTGAGCCTTTTGGGCTCAAACAAGACAGGATATCAGTACTCATGTTTCTGCCTTTTGTGTTTAGGCTGAAAGACATTGGTCTGGAGCTGTATGACACAGCTGGTCTGTTCGTCAAACTGTTGACGCCAACCAGTTTCCTGATCGTCGTCATCCTTCAAGTCCATTACTTCCACAAACCCTTCCTCAAGATGTCTTCTCTGGACAGATACAAGTGAGCAAACCTCAAAACAGTTGGAGAAAGTCAACAATGCATTTAGTTTTCGAAAAGTATTTTGTAGGTTTGGTGATAATTATATTAATTTTGGAGAAAGGTTTTACTGCATGTACAGATAATAGAAGCTGCATGTCATACAAGAACAGAGTCAAGCTATAACCCTTGAAGATCCATGTTAGAATTGATCTTCACTGGATCACTGGATTGTCTGGTCCAGACTCGATTATTTTCAGACCGCCACCATATAGCTGGAATAATACCAGGTAGAGCTATAAACAACAAGCCAACAAACCAAGCCAATCTATATGGTTACATCTGTGAATAAAGTGAAACTATACAGCTTCCCATGCTGGGTAGACATGCTAGTAAATTGTGCAGTGGATTTATACCAGCTGCTTTGTATATTTATTTAAACTGTCAGTATAAGTGTTACCTGATTTACTGATCGATGTTTGTCTGGGCAGGCATGAGGACCAAACAGACTCAACTCCAGCAGACTACACGACTGATGAAGCAGGTGGCACCACAGACACAGAGTCCGAAATCAGCAAGAAGTCCAGACGTAAGTGTCCCTAAGAATTGTTTACTTTATGTAACTGTAAATCATGTAAATCATGGAGCATGGTTCGGTTTTAGCCATCTTATGTGCACTGTGTGGAGGGTTGTTTCCCGTTGTCATGACACGATATGTTTGTAAAAGGTTTTCAAATTTATTTATTTATATACATTGGATTGCACTAAACCTTACTCGTGGGTTTCATTGAAGTGGTTAATGCCTAACTGTAATACAGAACAATACTGCATGCTTCATTGTGTTTCATTGTGTGACCTGAGTGGTTCACTGTTGCAGAATGGCGTCGACGGTTGATGCTATTGTTCTTCAGTGTGTGGAATAAAGCCAGCAGTCTCTGGTGCTCTGTCTCAACATTCCTCTGGAGGCTCACGGAGATACACATCTTTAAGCTTGTCGCATTTGTCATCATGATCGTAGCAGCCAAGGAGGTATGGTCCAATATGTTATTCCAAGTTCAACTTTGATTTCTTTTCCATAGTAACGAAATCAGTACAGTTGTTGAGCCTCGTTATGTATAGAAAATTAAGTTGCAATATAGTTACATGGTGTTATTAATCCTGTATTCACTGGTTTCACATAGAATTTTGAGAGTGAATGTTGGTATATCTTCACCATATTTATTGATACTTGTTTAATAATCTGCAGATTTTTGCCTGAGCAACTTTCAGATCTGTTTTTGTATGATAGCACCATTTTGTAAAGTTTGCCTGTAAAATGTGTGTTGTTTAATAAAGTACACATACTGACCTCTATACCCGTGAAGAATTGGTCTTTAGTAACCCATGCTTATCATAAGAAGCAATTAATGAGATTGGGTGGTCAGGCTTGCTGACTTGGTGGACACATCTCATTGTATCACTATGGCTGTTGATCACTGGATTGTCTGGTCCAGACTGCCATCTTATTGCTGGAATATTGCAAAGTGCGGTGCTGTACAACAAACCAAAATAATGATTTCACCATGTCAAATAGCCATCAAGGCAACTTAAGCAAACTGCTGACTTTTTAGGTGAGATATTGTAGTTGTACGAGGAATGTTAGTTGAATCAAATGTAGACAGTGATTTGTGCAAATTGAAATAAGTCCGTCTTATCATGAAATACTTGTGACAATTCTTAAGGGTTAACATAGCCCCCCGAAAACAGATTTCTAAGGCTTGATTTTGTTATTTGAAGGTGTCAGCTATCAGCGCAGTGTACATCATCCTGATGGCGATCATCTTACCCATCTCTCGTATCCACATCGTGCTGTCACATGTGACCATGATCTGGACGTCTCTGGTCATCCTAGCCAAAATGATGTACCAGTTAAACATTGTCAAGACTGAGTTCTGGATCACTAGCTGCACTGTAAGTACAATGTGTATGGTGAAGTTGCTGGAGAGAAGTCTGTAACTGCAAATTCCATATTTGGAAAAATCCTTGTAGGCAAGTTCTCTGTAACTTTCTTGTTAAAGTTGTAGCAATGATAGAACTTGATGTTCATTGTGAAAAGTTTTGGAGAAAATCTATTTAAAGCTTGATCATGTATTAACCAGTATCAAATATATTACCTATGGGCAAATGTGTCAGATTTATGTAGAAGGATGTTGGAGGGAAATGTCGCAGATATATTTTGATGTACCAGGTGATTATGACAGATATATACTGAACAAGAAAAAAACAAATGCATCTTTGGGAGTGGGGGGGTTGGGTTGTGTCAAGTGGACACCAGTCTAACCTGCAATTGAACGGAATGAACTAACTCTGACACCACTTTGCATCTTCTTGTCCTGTCTCCTGTGAAGACTTTACACTTCATTTTACTGCCTATATGTGAAGAACTTCAAGAAGGCATAATGTCCATTCAATGAGACATGATATACTGACAGAAATATGTCAGTATACAATAGTTTCTTACTTGTACAATGTATAAGACTTCGCAGAAAGTGAAACTTCTACCAAAACACCTTAGAATTACTCTGATAGATAATTATTGACTTTACTTAATTCATGTTGCATTTGAAGGACATATTCCTATTTAGAATATTGTGTCTGTGTCTGTTGACCTCTTGATTTCAACCCCCATGTCCCTCTGTTGAATTTTCAATATACAAGTACTTGTGAAGTGATATATTTGCTTCACAAATGCACAGGTAACAAAATCCCTTCTTTTCTAGAGATGTGTAGATGCTTTTTAGGAACATTTACAAACTCCAACCACTCTCTTTGTATGTGTGTGAAGTGGTAGCAAATATGGCAAGCTTGGTCCAGAAGGGATTTGAAGCTTTTATGGAGGATCCCCCTCTCAGATATTATCCGGATTTCTTCTCTGTTTGTATGTATTCTGTCTATATCTTCTGTCTTGATATATATTACCAGTTCTCTCTAACAACTTGCACTTTCAGTTGGATGAAAATGGCACTTTTGTCCCCAGTGTAAGCTATGTCTCTGCCTGCTGGCAGCTATATCTGTTGTTTTGGCTTTGCATGTGCCATTGCTATAGATGTGTTTTACCTGTAAACACCTGTTTAGATGTGCATTGTGTAGCACTTAAACATTGTCTATGTTTGACATGACAAGGTATACTAGTAATCTGTGGAGTATTATGTCTTATAGTCTCGGTTGAAACACAACAATGCTTTGGATTCAAGTGAGGCATAAATGAAATTATCATTTAAAATTTTTACCATGTTTATTGTTGAATTGTTTTTGTTTGTTCATTCCAAAGTAATATTTGTCATTATGTTGATGTTCAAGTTATGATCACAGTTAGAAATCTAATTTAATCCATTCAGATCAGATCTTTTACTGCCAGTGTTAGGATCTGACAAAACCCTCCATTGGGATCATGACATGTGACTTTTGGATTCAGCCAATCAGTGTGGGGGTTTCGAAATTCTCAGTGAGACTTTATAAGCCATTGAATGCAGATGCTACCCAGTGTATCTGTTGCTCAAAAGTAACATGAACAGGCAGTTTGAATGATGAATAGAAATGACCAGACTTGGTTGCAAATATGTTACTCCCTGTTCTTTCTGTGAAATGAGGCGCTGTGAATAGATGCAACATTTCTTCTGACAATAGGAAATATTTACTCTTACATCTTATGTTGACAGCAGGGTTATTTTATATCAGAAAACCACTGATTATCCTAAACTCTGATGCATCATTGACTGGCCATCATCTGTTTGGCTTCTCAAGAGTGGTTGTCAGGTCTTGACACAGCATTAACAAACTGGCATAAAATCTCTGTATCTATTGAGATTTTCTCAAACCATACTCCACCAATAAACCTTTCAGTTAGATGTAATTAGCCCAAGACCCTCAGCATGAACTAATCATCTGGTCAGCATACATAACACACTGACATACTGACTCCACCTGCTCTAACACATACCAGGCGAAGGGTCTTGTAGATGTGTCGGTCTGTACAGGAAATCAGAAGTGACCCTGTGTCCGTATGTCCCTGTCTTAATCATCTTTTGATGGTTAAACCTTAACATTCACAGAGTTTGTTTGATCTTTGCAAGTATATTCCAGCTATACCATTGTGACACACCATAAACCAGTGGTCGACAGTGTGAAAGACCACCATATGTTATAGAGGGCACACAGTCTGCCTTATTGTACATGATGACACATGATCACCACAGGGTGGGTCATGTTGAGTGTTTCACTCTTCTGTTATAGGCTTTATAACCTGATTCTCCAAGCAAGCAATTATGCTCCAATAAATCTTCAGGGTTGTTTATCATTGGTTAGTGTATTTACTAGTCATGCTGAAGACCCAAGGTTTGATATGTGAAGTGTCATCTGCAGTGATATAGCTGGATTATTGCAAAGTGACATTAAAGACACTAGTTCCAGACGGTGTTAGTTTTGATTCATTTCGACCTGTTAACAACTGGAAATAAGCTAACAGCTTTACTGACTATTTGTCCCTGGATGACTCCGGACAAGACTACCAGAATGTGCATGGTTGTCATTGTGTTGAGAGATACATTGTGTAGTAACGTGTAGATTGTGAAACAAGCATCCAGGTGAGATGTGTTGTCAGTGGCAGGTACACTCACACCATACTGCATGCAAGCATGGTCACAGTGTAACGTGAGACCGACTAATTTTTCAGCAACTGGACAGTGTTGTGTTCTGTCCAGCTGTAATCGCCAGGGCTCGATTTAAGTTATCAGAAATAGTTTGCATCGGATGCATGTGACATCAAAACCTGGTCGCACCAGATAAAAAAAGGTTGCACTTGTTTTCAGGTTGCACACAATATGTATTTACTCTAGATGTGTTTAATATGGGACATTTGAGACAATTCAGAAATTCCATGTTTTTATTTCACTGACATCACTGCGGATGAAATCACTGAAACATGTGGAAATATGTCATGCCTTCCTAAGATTAACCAAAGTGTATGCCCAGTGTCTTTGAACAGTTGGGTTTTCTTCGTTGTTTTGCTTTATCAGCAGTTGAACAAACTGTTAGGGATGGTTAAAAATGTTCTTATTGACTTTCGTTTCTACAATGATTAATTTTCATGATATGAAACAACACTTGATGAACCAAGTAATTGAGCTGGGCTGTTTCACAAAAATCAAAACATATTGCTGTACAACATCACAGACTAGTTATTTAGGTCATCATGAAGTGCCCAGTGTCATCCCAAGGAACAGATTACACATAAAACATAGAAACATAAATGTGATTTGGTAAATACAGTGTATTAGTTTTAGATCCTTGTGATGTTCACTTGCTTAGTAAGGCAGATACAAAGTCTGACATGTACTGGTTGCATGTAGAAATAAGGACTATTTTTTTTTGCAAGTAGAAGGAACAAGGGCCCTGAGCTAATGATGAACCTTCCCAGCCTGACTGTGCCAGGATCACACAAACTCTTTCTGCTGCATTTTGATCTTAATCTGTAAAACCTAATAATGATAATAATTTTTAGGTATAACCCAAGCTGCCTGTGAGGAGCTAGGAGGTTATAAGTAGTAACATCTCCCACCCAGTACCGATCTTCTGCATGTATGATGTTAAATCGAGCCCTGGACATTTATAACTGACTAATATGCACAATCAATACATATATATATATAGATTATGAATCATAAAATTCATAATGTAAGAAATTATATAAATACAGGCTTATTAGGACTCACTTGTATTGATATCTAGATGGAATAAACTTTGACGTATAATTAATACACACTTGCATATTGTTAGTCAGGCTCACCAAGTAATGCAGTAGTGGACGTAACACCAAGGAATAATTTATAGTGTACTAATCTTATCATTTTGTCTGCTACCATTCTGCCTAGTACTAATTCAGTAATTATAAGCTCTACATTTCCTGTTGATATCTTGCAATGTTGTTACCTGGTCTTGTCAGGAGGGAGGGTGTTAATGTACATCACTGAATGTAAACAAAATTGTTTCTGAGATGGTGTGACATCCATATCAAGTGATGGTTGAGTTTGGTGTCTTTTCTATTTTGTAGCACTTTCAGATATTGAAAAAATGTACACATCGAATGTTGACAAAATGTACACAAAGTGTAATTTCCAAATTTTATGTCATGAAATACCCAAACAATGATGTGAAAATAGTTTTACTTATATATGTACCAGCTTGATGGATGAGCCTCTCTGAAACCATTCTGGTTGAATTCAGTGATGCTACATATTGCTTTAACAAGTGTTGTAATTATGTTTTGTTCTACAGAACGGCCCTGACTTTGGCAACACAAGCATCGTTGTCAACAGCACTTTTAACGTCACGGATGTGGACAATGCAATATGGGTGGGATTGGCAAAAATTAGCACCCTGAAAGTGACCATCGCTTACTACATCAGAGTAAGTCATTTTGTTTGAATGAATAGAATGAGCTGCACGTACACGCACAGTTGTTCTTTGGGGGTCCCTCAAACATATTAGTTAGAATTCAGCTTCAGCTTCACATGCTTATCTTTAGAGGCAACACATGGCATTGGGTGGTTATATACCAGTTGCATAGATTGATTTTCGTGCTGTTGATCACTGGATTGTCTGGTTCAGACTCGATTATTTACAGGGCTGAAATACTGCCAAGTGCAGCATAAATCTAATGTCAGTCACTCAATTAGTGTTTGTTTCGTCACTTGGAAAACTGTAAAACAACCGTTACCCTCAATCAGTATGATTTCAGGTTTCAGTTAATAATTTTATCAACATAAGCACAACATGATGTAATTTTAACACCTTACATCCAATGTGTAAGTTTAGTACAGATTATTTCATTATTCTTTGTCTGTTGCAGTACTACTTGCTGATCCTGATTATAATTGCGTTCGAGAGCATCACTCGCTACCACCAAATCCAGTATTACAACAAACCCAACGTGGAACGCCCTCGGCCTGGCATCATCTTCCAGGACATCAAGCGACCGGAAGCCGACAAGAACATCTCCTCCTGTCTCAAATACTTTGCCAATTACCTCTTCTATAAGTTTGGACTGGAAGTGAGTATGATGGAGCACCTATTAACATAATATCAACTCAAACGTCTTCGAGTTACATTTTTTATCCTAGAAAATGCAATGTAGATAAACTATGCATACCAACCTTTTTATTTCATGAGTGTGACATTTCAATAGAGAGTTTTAGACCATTGCTAATAAAGTTTGTGTATATTATATCAACTCTCATTCTACTGAGTAGAAACTACACCATACTAAGTAAGTGTGATACCGATCTGTGATAACATCTGTTACATTTGTCCACTTTCTAAAAGGCATTGCATGTTGATAGCTTTCATAGTTCCAAGTACTTGGAATGGTTCAATTTTTGAGAAAGCAATACTTGATAATAAATGTAAAGAACAAAATTTACTTGTCTTGTATAGCAAGGCATTTAATTAAGATACCATATTTCCTCAAATAAGTGTTGGGTATCTAATAAGTGCTGGGAGTAAAGCAGCAGTGTTAAGAAAAAAGCACTGGGCCTCTATTAAGTGCTGGGTACATTCTTTATAAATGTATTCTCCCTTGTGTCAAAAGTAGATTTTTAAGGAATGCTACCTAAGTTTGATGTAACGCTCACTAACAGTTAATTACGGTGCACCCAATAAGCGCCTTGTCTCTAATAAATGCCAGGCCTCTAATAAGTGCCAGGTCTGGAAGTAAGTTAAGAAAAAAAAGCGCCCGGGTGCATATTGGAGGAAATACAGTAATATTAAGCAGGAATTAGGTGAGTGTTGATTGAGAAGTTTTTAGTTGTACAAATGACAAGTAGTTGTATTTCACAAGGATACAGAAGGATTGACTATACACTGTTAAACGGTTGGGTCTTGAAAGTAAAAATTGTTAACTTGAGGTAACCATCTGCAGGTGTAAAAAAATTGTGAAATTCAACTTTTTCAGATCTGTTACATCATGTCTGCCATCACCATCTGCATTCGCGTGGATGCCTACGCAGTTGTCTATGCCATCTTAATGGGCATATTGCTGTTCATGAGTCGGCGTAACAATGCACGTGTCTGGCCCCTCTATGTGATTGTGCTCACAATACTTCTTCCTGTACAATTCATGTCTTGTGTTGGATTCCCCTTCGGACTTTGTATCAGTAAGTCTGACAAATACTCAAGTCTTGTATGTCACTGTGAAAACACAGCGATAGTGACAGTTTACTTAAACTTGTTAAACTTCGTCTAGGGTTCCAGTTTAAGAGCTGAACATTTCCTTAGTTGATTTAGTTGAAAATTGTACGATTGAATTGTTGATGCAAAATATTTTGCCGTTCAGCTTTCAAAGGGAGATAACCCTTACAATAGTGAAACGGAGATAACTGTATATGCTTTTTTCAGACTACCCCTGGCACATGACGTCTCAAATCACTGATTCTAACTTGGAGCAGTGGCTGTTTCTGCCAGATTACATCAAGCCACCACATGCCCTCAAACTTGTCGGTGAGTCCATCAACTATACAGACACACAACAACCTTAATTCATCATCACTGCTGTAAAATGACATATTGAGATAGCAAACTTGACCATCTTATTTCCATTATCGATGAGGCAATGTGTTTTGTATGAAAACTGTCTTTCTTTGCTGTTTCAGCGGACTTCTTTCAGCTGTTGTTTGCATGTCTTCAATGGCGGGTGTTCAGCGTGGAGCGTGGCCCTGACAGCGAGGCTTATGGAGGAGGGGACAACCAGGACATACTTCCTGAAGTGGAAGCCAACATGGAGATCCCTGTCCCAGACTTCACCACTTCATCCAAGTAAGTTCATCATTTATGCAGAGTTTCTCATATGCAGAGAAACTCCTTGAATCGATGGCTTCCTCTGGTCCAGTGTGCCTGATGTTGAGTATTACTGTACTGACGAGTCTGTATTATGCCTTTCAAATGAAGCAACTGAGACCAGTATATGGCTGATACAAATCAAATGTAAAGTCAAACACCATTGTTGAACCTTAATAGATACTTTGTGTAGTATGAGGTTTTACACAAGAGCAAATAATGATTAAAAAAGACTGTGCCGAGACGAAACTTGTAATTCCACAGAACCGTTACAGCTTAACACAGTAGTGTTTCAATGTTAATAAACCTGTGAAGAATTAGTCTCTGGCAACCCATGCTTGTTGTAAGACGTTACTAACAGGTTCAGGTACACATTCTTTATGCTGTTCTGCAAAGCTTGTTAA
Organism: Haliotis asinina; assembly: GCF_037392515.1. NCBI lineage: Eukaryota > Metazoa > Mollusca > Gastropoda > Lepetellida > Haliotidae > Haliotis > Haliotis asinina. The sequence continues at coordinate 29,858,324 of NC_090291.1, forward strand.
AGTATCACACTTTGTACTGAATCACCAGTTTTGTCTCACCATTCCAGATAAATTTTAGCCATGAAGATGTGGGTTAGAATAGGACTTCAGTAACCCATGCCGTTATAAGAGGTGATGAACGGGATCGTGTGACCAGGCTTGCTGATTTGGTTGACATGTATCATTGTATCCTATATGCACTGATCAATGCCCATGCTGTCAAACACTGGATTGTCTGGTCCAGACTCAATTGTTTAAAGGCTGCACCCATATAGCTGGAATATAGCTGAGTGCGGTGTTAAACAACAAACAAACACTTTTTATTACATATTTCATTTTAGGAGTAAAACATCAACAAGAGGCAATTCTGACAGTGAGGATAGTTCTGTTTACATCCCATTGTCCAGGCGTTGGTAATAACTGACCAGTACTGTACACTATTGATAGTAATATCCTGCTGTTGTTGCCAGATCCTACCTAGATGTTGTCAAGTATGCTGTGTTTGAGTACATGTTCTGGGTGACCCTTGCCATCGTCTTCATCACCGGTACGGCTCGTATCAACCTGTTCAGTATGGGATATGTCATTGGAGTATTCTGCTTCATGTGGTACGGCCAGGACTTACTCATCAAACCCCTGAGGAAACTGCTGAGAATGTGAGTAACATATTACTGTGTATCCCCGTGCTTTAAAATATTGTTAGAAACCATAAGAAGTCCTTGTGGTAAATCTTAATAGAAAACATACTACTTGTCTGATGGTTAAGCACATGATTAAGAGCATAACTCAGAGTTCTTTCTTTTCAGGTGGAATTTCTTAGTTGGTTACACATTCTTTGTGCTGTTCTGCAAAGCTGGTTTACAGGTAAATATCATACTTTGAGCTGAATCACCAAATTTTGTCTCACTGTTCCAGATAAATATTACCTATGATGATCTGGGTTAGAATATATCTTCACTAACTCATGCTTGTGGTAAAGGGTGATGGATAGGATGGGGTGGTTGGCTCACCGACTTGATTGACACATGTCACTGTATCCCATTGTATCGATGTTCATGCTGTTGATCACTGGATTGTGTGGTCCAGATCCGATACACAGTAATGTGTAACTAATATACTACAGTTGTATCTGTTATAGGTCACTGCTACAATATCAAGTTAATCAGCCTGAAGTAGAGCAGGACATGTATACTGGACAAAAATAGTTAGGGATATATGTAAATTTTGAAATTATGAACAATGATCTATTTATTCATTGACATACTGATGAAATATCAATCATGAAAATACCTTTATCCCTAACTTATTTTTTTTTCAGTAGATGTTTACCTCTGGAGTTGGCTCAACAGCTAATGTATCTGTCATATTGAGCTGTGCAGTCATGTGGTTTGCATTGTAATTCACGCTACCTAATCAGAAAACCGCTAACATATCATCTCACTCCCTCAAATATGCCATGTTGTGTGTTCCAGCTGGTAGGATGTGTGTACATTGATCGACTGGCCGTCAACGAGTGCTGGCTGATTCAGTTATTGGGTGTCAACTGTCTGTCCTCCACCATCGTCAAGCCTTGTGAGTTCTTCACTAGTCTGTGCTGCATGTTCTACAGTGCAATTCCCTCTTAAGTAGAAGTAATGTCATTTGTTTCCAGTTGTCTTGTGCTTTCTCTCCCATTTAGTGACGTGAAGATACCTGGTAGAACAGGTCTTCAGCTACCCATGCTTGCCTCAAAAGGCGACATGCTTGGTGTAAGAGACGACTAATGGGATCGGATGGTAAGACTCGCTGACTTTGTTGACACATGTCATCAGTTCCCAATTGCCAGATCGATGCTCATGGTGTTGATCACTGGATTGTCTGTTCCAGACTCGATTATTTACAGATAGCAGCCAGATAGCTTGAAAGTTGCAAAATTCTGCTGCATAAAGCTAAACTCACTTTCCCACTGGTGATGTCAAATAAATAATCTGAGTTGTTTCAGCTGCTGGTAAATGTACCATTGAAGAGGACAACACCGGCCTCACTTGGGACGTCATCTGCTTTGTCTTCCTGCTGCTGCAGCGCCGCATCTACAGCAGCCATTACTTCAGACATGTTGTGTCAGAGCTGGAGGCACAGAACCGACTGGCATCCAGGTAATACTTGCCCATACCTCAGGCACTGGACTCCCTATAACATCAATCCCTATTGCATTATTTGAGGCTTCTGGACAGTTTGTGTCCAGAATCCTGTTATATCACCATGGAAACTCCATTTCTCCCCTGTAACAGCACAGACTAGTAGGTGCCAGTATCTGATTCATATCACCCCTTTGGAACTTTAGTGGCAAATAAGTTTCTGCCAACCCTCCTGGTTACAGCCAAAAGGCTATCTAGTACCACAAACTCCATATTGTCTAGGCAGAGTAACATGTGCATACTATATCAGTGATGTATTTCCCAAAAGACTTGTTAGTCTAGCACCAGTTAACAGTTTTTTTCTCGTACCTTTGCACAGAGGTGCAGAGCTCATCAACAGAATCATGATCCGAGAGGTGGCTCTCCAGAATGCCCAGGAAGCTGAAATCCTCCAGAACATCAAGAAGAAGATGAAGAACCTGCAGGCAAAGCAGGCCAAGCTCAAGAAGAACTTCCGGGAACCAGAGGACCATTTTGATGGTGAGACTGTGTTTGATGCCATCTGTCACTATGTCTGCTCATAAGAGTGATATCTTTTTGCAGGACACAACCGGGCTGTTGAGAAAACTCAAATAACTTGCATTTTTCTACTGGTTTGTTTTGTTTATTTTTCAGAAAATAATTCCAATATTTCACATGATGAAGGTATATTATTATTTGAAATATTTTTGCCCAGTTTATATTTTTGCTTGCCTATTAGCTGTAGCAACATACAAAGAATGGTAATCTCTTGTGTGAGTTCATCACACCTGTAGTAACCACCCCAAACTCCAAACCATGTTTGAACAAGTTTGTGCAACCAATCCAATCACAATGTATCATAGCAACGTACAGTTCATACCCTCATAATCAAGGTGTAGATGTAGTTGTAAAGCCTTTATACATTTGGCAATAAGAGGTCAAGCAATATATTGTATTAAATATCAGTATTCTCTTATTTATGCTTTTGTAATTTCAAGGGTAATAGATTTGTGTGTAATGTCTGTGAAGCCAGCACACGTTGTCGTGGATTCTAGAATACAGTATGCATCAGTAAGGTGCCTGGGAGGCTCTATAGAGCTGCTTCCCTTAGCTGGGTCCAGATTCATAGGTTGGTCTTGACGAACTCAGACTAATTCATGACCCAGATCCACTTGACTTGAATTTTTTAACTCAGACTGATTCATGAAATGAAGCACCATACCTGTATTGATGGTGAACGTATAACCTGTTTTTACCATTGTCAAGCTGACACATTCTGATATGCCTGAAACACTGTTCAAAGCAGGATTAAAGTCCTATGATGAATTATATGGACAGCAAACTGTGCTGCTTTGTGATACACAGCTTGATATGACAAGTGGGACATGGGTAGCTCAGTTGTGCAGGATTTAGCTGTGCAGAGTTGTCACCCTTAGTCAAATCAGGATCTGCATAATGTGGATATGAATCCTGGATTCATTATAATAAGAATCCAACCAATCATGACTGTCTCATTAAATAACATGACAAGTAAGTCCTGTGTTATTAATTCAGGTTTGTGATACAATGATCTGTATATGGCCCCACTTGTTGACTCAAAGTACAAAGTAAACACATTATCAACTGTTACATAATTTACATTATTTACATCTGATCATATTAATGTCATGATCAATGACAATATGTGACTAAAATGATACATGTTTTTTTAAGTAGTAAGCTTTTTTATGCCAAATATTGGCTACTTTGCATTTTTTAAGTTTTTTTATTAGTTACAAGGCTTTTAGTTAAGTACTGCTACTTTTCTAAAGTATATTTTTATGTGTTAAAATGTAACAGTTTTACAACAAACTGATGACTATGTCTAATGTGAGTTTTACACAGCCATTGTGTGTACCAGCACATGGATGGTGTATGATGACACATTTCATTATGACCACAAGGCAGTATTATTATGTAGACCATTTCATCCGCATGGTGTGAATGTGAGAACTGCAAGCTTGTAGATGATTCCATTATCCTGCATTTGCTTTGAGAAGAGTGAGCGAAGTATGCAAGCCTCATCTTCATATTTGTAAGACTCAGATCCATGGGGAAGTCAGGCTCACGGCAGATTTATGTCCCATCTTTCAGGACTGTTCTAGCTTTTGAGGGTGCTTTGCGGTACCTGAATCCATCCTCAATCCTAAGGATAAATATGCGTGCCATAGGGTTAAAGTAGCAGTAGTGATGCAGAACAGAGAAACAGTTGTCTGCTTGCCCAGGTTAAATCCAGATAAAATTATGGCGTAAATGACATCATGTGGTGATAAGATGTACATTTCTGCCCCAACAACCTGCCACAGACCCCATGGATCGGAGTCTAATGTGCATTCATCCCAACCTTCCTGCTCCGTAGCGTCACACTACACAACAATAAGTAGTTATGATCCTGCATCTTCCGTTACGTGTTTTCTAACCTGAAGTGTGAACATAGAATGCCTCACGTTCCCTACACAACACCTAGTTTAAGTGTCGACGAAAGTATTGCCACTTTCCTCCATGATAATAGATGTTTTTCAGTTTGAATTACTAACATAAAAATTGCCACTTTTCCCCGAGATGTAACAGTAAATATAATGTAAAGATGGTCACTTTCCCACTAATGATGTAATGATCTGGGAATGTATAGTCAGATTTTTAACAACGTCTAACAAGCTCTAGCTCTAACCATTGTGTTTGTCTTATGATATCATGGTAACATTTTGATGTGGGTTTTCGGACACTTTGTGAACCATTCAAGTCAAACACCAAAAATTGATCTTCGGCAAACTGACAGATTTGTCAGTCAGTATGTCTTCTGTCGATGTACATTTTAACTGAGTGCCATGCAAGCACACAAATATCAGATATGAATAAGTGTGTTTGTTCGAAAACCCATGACCTGAAAGGGACAGGTAGGATAATAATTATTTGCCGTACTAACTCGTAATGTTGTCTTGTCATGTATGGACCACTGTTTACATGGACTACAGAAGTGTTTCTCTGTGCGACAGCTATACGGTCTGGTGACTACTACCTGTTTGATGACGACTCGGATGACGAGGCACCAGATCAGGCTGACCCTATCACCTTCGGACAGGACAAAGATGACCCTAGCGCCAAGATGGGACCATTACAAGTATGTACCGTACTGTCTCGGGAATGAGCAATAAAGTTGTGATTAGGGTTTTGCTTACCTGGCAGCTAGACAAACTTATTATTTTGATCTTGCTAACCTAGCAGCAAACAGTCCTAATAATGTTAATAATAATCCTAAGAGTATTTGTATAGTGCTGACTCCCACCACACAAAGGCAATGCCCAAAGTGCTGATACGTCACAGTTCATATATACAAGAAAGTACATGGATTTATCAAACATAGTTCAGTAAGAGGTGTGTTTTGGTACTAGTTTTAGGTTAAGAGGCAGAGTTCCCTTTTGATTATTTGGGATATTGAAGAGTTCTCAACAGCATTAAGATATTTTCACTTGAAAGAAGGTATCCAATGGCAGTGAACCAATTTGGGATGGCAGTAGTGATGTATCCGTATCAGTGAATAGATAGTGAAACAGCATAAATCCTCACTCACACATGGACACAGTGTCAAATGTTAGTCTGTGAGTTTTGTTGTAGATCACATTTAGCAATATCACGAGGGACACCAGAAATGAGTTTCACACTTTGTACCCATATTAGGACTCAAACCTGGGTCTTTGGGGTGAAGAGTGAACCACTACGCTAAACCACTCCCCCATTAAATGTTAAATTATATGACTTAGTAAATGACAACAAAATTCTTTACAATGCTGCATTCCTGTTCCTGAAAGTGCTTTGTTATAATTACTGGACTCATCAGCTCTTATGTCTGTGTGAGGTATAATAAGACATTGTATAACTAAGGAATTGTTTGTCTGCTGTTTGCAGATGATCTCAACAGCCATGGACTCAGGGACTGACGCGGCTGTACAGAAAGCCAAAAGCCAGGAGGATCCCCAGGTGAGTCTGGCAGGAGTACACAGCTTATACTGTGAACCTGTTTTGGAGCCCCATCAGCTTGAGTTAGTGAGTTGGGTTTTTAACAATATTCCAGCAATATCACAGTGTTATGTGACCAAGACATTCACCCAGAATACTTTGCTTGTACAGTATGCTACATTAGACGGGTAACACATCATCCCGGGTGGTAACTATAGTTATCTTTCCAGCAGCCATTGTAACCACCCAATCACTGTTATCTCAGTTGCTTAAATCGATGGTCATGTTGTTGATCACTGGATTGTTTGGTTCAGACTTAATTATTTATATTTGCCACCCCACAGCTGGAAAATTGCTGACTGCTGCGTTTAACAACAAACAACTCATGTCCATCGTAATGTTTACAACAGTCATATAAACCTGAAGGGTGCTTCTCACTATATATTAGGTCATCTCTTGTTTTCCCAGAATAACCACAGGTTATTTGGAGGGACAGGTTTTACTTTTCAATAGAAAGACCTCTTCCCAGGTTTTACTTTTGTTAGTAGGACTGCTTCCCAGGTTTTACTTTTCCTAACTTTATATGAACATCAACATTCAAATGATACGTGAGATATTGAAATAATTGAAAAATATTGTTCAGGTTTAAGCTCATATTACAAAGAATTACCCAAGTGAGCTTTGAACTGAAAGTCTCAGATTTGTAGGCAGACACTGTACCGAACGGCCACTGGGCCGACGAAGGTGTTAAATTATCTACTTATAGTTACTGTCATTAAATTGATTTTACACGGGTTTCAGTTATTGTTATGTAGCGTCATTAAATGATCATCTACATTGTAATTACCCATCATTGATGGCATATATGTTAGAGAAAACACTTCTCCGAGGTTTTGGTAGACAATGTAAAACCATCGAGGTCAGGAAATCCCTCCCCTTCTGGTTTTACATTGTCTTACAAAACTTCGGAAGCGTGTTTTCTCCTATACATAGCAACCTAGACCTTAGGTGAGTGAGAGAGATTAGTTTTACTCTGCACTCAGCAATATTCCATTTATATGGCAGCAGTCTGTAAATAATCAAGTCTGGAGCAGACAATCCAGTGATCAACAACATGAGCATCAATCTGCACAATTGGGAACTGATGACGTGTCAACCAAGTCAGCGAGCTTGACCACCCAATCCTGTTAGTCACATCTTACGACAAGCCAAGTCACCTTTCATGGCAAGCATGGGTTGCTGAAGGCCTATACTACCATGGAACCTTCATGGGTCAATTGCTTCTGGATGTCCTGAATACAATGTGTTGATCGTGCTCATGGTAACCGAGGACAAGTGTCAACCAAATCAGTGAACCTGACCACCTGATCCCGTTTTTTACTGTGTTAGGGAAAGTGAATATTCTAACCCAGACCTTCACAGTTACCTGGGCTGCCAGCATGATGCGAACACTTGAACCATTAAGTTGTTCATCACTGGATTGTCTGGCAAAGACTCAGTTATTTACAGACCCCCGCCATATTGCTGTAATATTGCTGAGTGTAGCGTAAAACTCACTCACTCTTATGGTATTCTAAGGAGTTATATATATTTATGGATGGTTGTTAGTCTGTGGTTGTTTTCTTCCAGGGTGAACGCTCTCCAACAAGCCCCACAACAGGTCCTAAGGCTGGCCCTAGCAGTGACGCAGATACCAAGACTGAAGGCGAGAGTGAAGAGGGAGCTCCAGAGAAAGGTGAGGCCATAGTGTGTCTGTGTGTCCTTTTCATCTATTGACTGTGTTTATTCTTACAGACAGAGGTTCTAAGGTCCTGCAACTCCCTGTGCTTAGTTTGTTATGTTACCACACCAGAAACGATTGGATTCCATTTTTGGTTCCATCAGCATTAACTCTTGAACCTTTGAGAATCTCAATCCCCTCACCCTAATACCATACAATCAACATATCGTTTAATATTTATGTTTCTACTGCTTGGGCATTTGTCAGAAACAGGGCAAGATAGGTTTGTTTTACTCTGCTGTGAACAATATTCCAGCAATATCACAGTGAGGGACACCAGAAACGGGTTAGGATTCTAGCAGGATTATACCCAACTCTTCAAGCTTTAGAGCACCCCACGCCCCTCACCTCAGTGCCCTATATTTAACAGATCATTTGATATGTATGAGTTTACTGTAAAGGCATTTGTCAAAAACAAGGGGTGAGTGAGTTTGTATTGCCCTGCTTTGAACAATGTACCGCCAACATCAAGATCGGGAGACCAGAAACAGGCTTTATACAATTCTACATTTATGTGAGAATCGAAGCTTGGTCTCTTGTGTGATGAGTGAACACTTTAACTACTAAGCTACTCCCCTGCCCCTTTGTCAGAAACAGAATGAAATAAGTCATAAGGCATTAAGATGTGTGAAGTATTGCTAGGAGTGGGAGTACTGTAATAGTTCTTATGTTTACTTTATCCATGTAGTGTTCCTTGCTGACTCTCTGTTCATGATGACATTTTCAGCATTTGGAAAAGCCAAGCGTCTAACTACATTCATCTTAGCATTCTTGGGCAGCATTGCTGATTGGAACATCAATTTGTTCAACAAAATTTCCAAGAACTACCGCCGTGTTGCTAGGCAACTGGAAAAGGAGATGATCCTGGAGAAGGAGAAGATTCAAGCAGAGAAAAAGGAGTTGATAATGAAGGAGAAACGACCCAGCAGCAGCAAGGACTCAGACGCAGAAGATGGTGGTGGCGCAACAGATGCTGGCGCGTAAGTAGCCTTCCAGAGCGGAACCCAGACAGACCTTGAGAGTTTGGTTGCACTTGGATGTTGACTTTCCTCACAATGAAATACATGGACGATCATACTTTTTGTCATAATGCAGATGGGATAAAAGAAAACTTTATGTATGTTTGTCACTTTTACATCAGATGAGTTAAACTATGTTGTGTCTGCCATTGCATGACGGAGAAAACACCATTCAGGTCATGTAAGGTGTACTCAGTTTGATTATTGGATAGAAGCACTAACATATAGATGTCTGTATGGTACTGCACCATCGTCCCTCTTGAGTTGATTAAGCAGTATCACACAACCAGAACACTAAAGTCTGTTTCTTCATATTGTCCCCATGTGGCAACTTTAAGGATTTGGCAACAGAAGAGTTTCCATTCAATCTGCAATCCACAGGGATTCTGTTCCAGAAAGTTGAAGAGAGTACCAAGTCTTGTTGTGTTCAAGTCAAACCTAAAGACCCTAAGATTAGTGAAGTAGTCAGACCTGTTGGGCAGTGAACATACCTTCTGGCATGGAGCTTAGCGCAATACAAATGGACTCATTATCATTCAGGCAGAGCTGTACTCTCTAACAACTGTGTCTGAATAGTCTTGAACCAATAGTACCGACTCAGTACATCTGATGAACAACTGATTAAATTTATACTTCAAATGACAACAAGATGGTTACTATTCATGTGTAATATATTACTGTTATTCCCTACCTAACATGTGACTGTAATCAACTCTCATTGGCCTTATTACCAACTGAGAGTCTGGTGGGTAAGTTATTTGAGAGATGGGTGTTTGTTTTGCAGAACTAGTGACCCAGAACTGGTTGTGGTAAGAGTAGATCCCTCCAGACCAGATGCCATGGGAAGTTCTATCAGGTCAGTGCCAAGTACTTCACGTAATTAGACCTTTTGTAAGCAGTAATTAATTCACAGTGTGTCAGTTTGTGCATAATGTGTGTCTCATGAGTTCATTACCATGGCAGACTAAGTGATTGCCCAGTATCTAGATTATGAATAATAATGATAATAATAATAATAATAGTGAAGTCATTTTTGAGTATATATACTAGACAAAATAAGTTAGGTATATTGGTATTTTTATGATTGATATTTTATCAGTGTGTCAAGAAATAAATACATCACTGTTCAAAATTTTAAAATTTGCAATATCCCTGACCAGTTTCGTCCAGTATATTAATACTGGTTACGTCTCAAAGTAGAGATTGTACACTTGATGCACAATGTTATCTTCTGTGACAGATGTGGTTGCTCTACAACAGATGTGGTTGTTTGACTTGTTTGTTCATTACTTAATGCTGCATTCGGGTCTAGGTGTCAGATAACAGTTGAGAAGTGGTTCATGTGTAACAGATATTGTAGCAACAGATTTGTACGGTTGATGAATGGATGTGTTGGTTAACAGATATGTTTGTAACAGTTGATAATTGGATATGGTTGGTGAGTAGCAGATATAGTAACAACCGAATTGTAACAGGAACAGATGTTGGGTAACAGTTGATGACTGGATGTTGGTGATCGAGCAACAGATGTGGTAACAACCAAGTTGTAACAGTGATTAAGAGATATGATGGGTAACTGATGTGGTGGCAACAGAGCTGACCAGTTAATAAATGGATAAGTCAGGAAACAGACATGTTGTAACAGGTAGTAGATATGGTTATGAACAGTTAATAATTGGATGCGGTTGTGTTGTTTTCAGTCTGTCAGACTGGGAGGAGAGAGAGAAAGAGGAGGAGGAGTTTGAGAAGAGTCAGCCACGTGTGTACCGCCTGCTGGTTGCCACGTACTATATGCTGGTGTCTCGCTCAGAGCTACTTTGTTACTTCCTGATGATCCTGAACCAGATGATCTATGCCTCGCTGCTTGCCCTGCCCCTTCCGCTCATGGTGTTCCTGTGGGGAATGTTGTCCGTGCCACGCCCATCCAAATCCTTCTGGATCACCGTTATTACCTATGTAGAGGTAAAATGTCATACGCTTAAAATTATTTAATTTGGTTTTGAGGCACAATGGTGTTTCAGGGTTTTGTTTACATTCCCTATCATGATTTGACAAGAAGCATGCTAAATCCTTTCTTTGCTTAATGCAGGTAAAAGTGTCTTTGCTTCAACCTATACAATGTGTTTGTACAAAGTTTTTTTGTTTCAGGCGGTTGTGGTGGTTAAGTACCTGTTCCAGTTCAGCTTCTTTCCATGGAATGACGGCACAGTTCGTGAGAGCCCCTTTTGGCCACCACGTATCCTGGGTATTGAGAAACAGTCGAACTATGCTGCAGCTGACCTTGCCCTTCTGCTGGCACTCTTCATACATCGGTCACTTCTTAAGGTAAGTAGGTTGCTGTCATCTGTTCATCATACCAAAGACTTCGCACATGGAGCACAGTTTCAGTGGAGCAGATCATAGGCATGATGAAAGATAGCTACCAAATGGTGTAAAACCATAATTATTGATGCCATGACAGTTGACTTGCTCTCCTGCTAAATTGTTCCTAAAACAGAACTAGATGCACTGTTATATTCTATTTTATCACTGATTGGACATGCTGTTACAGAGATATGGACTATGGAGGGACACCGATGACATCTCTGCCGACTTAGCGAAGGCTGGAGAGAAGGAGATGTCTCCTCCATGTTCTCCTGCCCCAGAGGTAAGATGTTCAACTTTGACCATGTCTGGAAGGCAGAGGCATATTGACAAATATCCAGTGCATGCGTGCTGAATTTTGATGAAAGTGCAGGTTTTTAATAGATAAAATTTTGTTTGCTTGTTTGTTTACAGTCAGTGTTTTTTTATAATTATTGTACAGTAGTGATGTATCAGTATTTGTGATTATGCTTATATAAGTGTCTATAAGTATCTAAACGCCGGTATTGCACAATAAGGAAGTTGGTGATCCATAAAAGACTTGTCGTTCCTATTACTTACAACTTCTAGAGTGCCTCTCAAACAGTTATCAATAAATTACATGTTTGGGGATTAGTTTCCACCATAGGTATACAAGTTTGTTAATAATGTGTTATAACATTGCAATCTTACTGAGTATCTTGTCATAGCACACTCACTCTCATCTGCTTTTTAAAGGGAGACAACACTACCCATGCTATGGAGTCGGCTGAGCTGGGAGAATCTGCACCCGCATCTGATGGTCAGCTGCAATCTTCATCAGAAGAGGAGGGCAAAAAGAAGCCCAGCAAGGTCAAAGAGGGGTAAGTCCAAGTGTCATTTACCAACAGAACAAACAAATTGTCCATAAATAATCTTTGGCCATTTTGTTTAAGGTACCACATTTTTCTTTGCACTGTTGTCCCTTCAGTGTGCCAACGGCCTATGGTTTTCAGTTTGAATCCCATTTTGTCCTGCATATCTTCAACACCATACTCATCTGGCACTGTATATTACCATCAAATCAGTATCAAAATGGTATATTCCATAGATAAACCGATCTCTGCTGAAAACATTAGAACTGAAAGTGTAAAGAATCTTGTCTTGTGATGTTGACTTGCAAATTTGACATCTTTATTGACAGAGTTGTCTACTCTTGTTCATTCATCTGATGCCATTTAAATGTATCCCTTGAAAAAAGTTTGATGAAAGTAGAAACCTGTAGATGAGCAGAAATTCTTCTACAGACTGCCTTTTTTTTGGGTAGTGTAGTTTGAAGGTCAGTCTGGTCTTTTGTCCACATGTAACTTAGACGCCATTCAAATGTCATTAAACCAAACTCAGCGATAATCATTCAGAACTACTTCAAATTACAACTGAGTGCTTGAAAGACTTTGGGAAACATTTTCATTAAAGCAGGATGTTTGACTTGGAGATGAAATCATTCATATGTTCCACCTGAGACTCGTGTTTGAAACTGCACAAGGGTAAATGGTGTGGTGGCCCCTTCAGTGATACACCTGGAAAGGTTTTATAGTGGGCACTTGTGTGCATTATATCTATGTTCAACCTAGGAGAAAAATGAATAAAACCTGTGAGTCAAGTGCTAGATTCTGTTGACAAATGCAGTCAGTATGTGATGTTTCTGTTTACACTTTGTGTTATTGTCTCCACAGGTTAAAGAAGTGTCTAGCTCCATTCACCAACTTCTTCAAGCAGGTGACTGGAGCAACATACAATGCCACTGTTGACGTCTACGCTCCCATGTTCTGCTGTGACTTTATCACATTCATCATTGTTGTGTTTGGGTACTGGGCCTTCGGACCAGCTGTAAGTACTGGAACACAGTTGTTGCCCCTACATGCAGTAGTAATATGTTTCAAATTGTTATTCTTGGCTTTGTTGATAATTTATCTTTGTGTTCAGGTATTTGCCAGTGTGAAAAGAAAGAGTCTGTCTCTCAAGATAGAACTGTGGCTAAATCATACTATCTTTGTTTTCCAGCAAACAGCCAGTGGTGACGTGACAAGCTACATCTCTGAAAATAGGGTAAGTCAGGAGAGTGCAGTCATGGTACATGTTACAAGAATATGAGGGACAGTCTCAAAAGTATTTTGTCATTTACATGGTTTGTGAAGACGTGTACAGATAAGTGCTCACAGGTATGAATATGAGTTGACTAGTGTAAGTATGGTTGCCCTGGTTTACAGGTTCCTGTTCCTTTCTTGGTGATGCTGATCTGCCAGTTTGCTCTTATCATCATCGACCGTGCTCTGTTCCTGCGGAAGAACGTCCTCGGCAAGTTTGTGTTCCAGATCATCTTGGTGATCCTCATCCACATCTGGATGTTCTTCGTACTTCCGGCTGTCACTGATAGGTCAGTTCTGGTCATTTGACATGTCATAATGGGAGATAACCCAGAGTACTTTTCCTGTTTTAATGTATTTAATTATTGTTAGTCATCTTTCAGTATATTTTCAGCTAATAAACATAACATGTGTTCCAAAACATAATGCATTCTTCTTTACAAAACACATTACATATGTCCACTTTGGAAGAATTTTTTAACTACTCCTATGTCTAATGGGCAGTGGGGTAACCTCGTGGTTAAGGTGTTCAATACTGATGCTGAACACCTGTGTTCGATTCCACACATGGTTACAGTGTGTGAACCCATTTCTGGTGTCTCCACCATGATTTTGCTCTAATATTGATAAAACTGGAATAAAACAGAAGCCATTCTTAGGTCTAGCCCGAGGAACATTTTCAGGAATTGGTTTTATAGAAGTCCATTGGTTTTTCTGCCTTCCAGGAGTTTCAACAAAAACATCCCAGCTCTGCTGTGGTACTTTGTCAAGTGTATCTACTTTGGGCTGTCAGCATACCAGATCAGGTGTGGCTACCCAACGAGAATCCTTGGCAACTTCCTGACCAAGAAGTACAACTATCTTAACCTGTTCCTATTCAAGGGGTACGTCCATCTTATTGGTATACATATTGGTATAACCTATGATAGATGAAACACTTCTAGAAGTCAAAACCAGAATGTGTAAGGTTTCAAACACATTACACATGTATACTGAAAGTAACATTTGCTACTGATATGGATTGTAGTTCAGAGGTAGGTAATTGTGATTTGATCACTCTGTTTGTCCTGTCAGAATAGTTTTCCACAAAGTCATGGTTTAATATGTATTGTTACCCTAGCTGGTTTTCAAGACTCAATGGAAAGAAGGTTTGCTGAAATTTTTCTAAGGCCGGAAAAGCTGCTTGTGTCAGTCCACTATGTATCATCGTCTGTCTTGGGAATGGAGAAAGAAATGTTGGCTTTGTTCCAGATTCCTGGCTATTCCGTTCCTGCTGGAGTTGAGAGCCCTGATGGACTGGATCTGGACAGACACCACGCTGGCCATCGGCTCCTGGCTACAAATGGAAGACATCTATGCCAATATTTTCGTCCTCAAGTGCTGGAGGAGAGCAGAGGCGGTAGGTACATCTGCTCACTTCAACATGGACAGGTTCTTTCTGTTTGGCATGTTTTCCAAAGGGCGCTATAATTCTCTTGAAAAGTGATGAAAACAGAGGTAGCCTAGTGGTTAAAACATTTGCTTATCACTCCCAAGAACCCAGGTTCAATTCCCCCCACATGGGTACAAAGTGTGAATCCCATTTTTGGTGTCGTCTGCCATGCTACTGTAGGAATATTGATACTGTAGGAATATTGTGGCTATAACCACACTCACTCTGATTAGAGTATTACTTAATCTGTAGTTTTTTGAAGTTGCATTATATTGATATGAAACTGATCTGTCATGTTAAAATTCTTGTGTGTCAGGACATTTGACTGACCACAGATATTCAACTATATGAAGTCATCATTTGCATTATGTATATGTTCGGAAAAAAACACTGATCTGTGTCAGTATCCCAATTCTCTGTGACTCCCTGTTGTAGACATACCCAACCCCACGTGCCATGAAGAGGAAGGCTCTCATCAAGTATGGCGTGGGCGGCCTGCTGCTTCTTGTCATCATCTTCATCATCTGGTTCCCGCTTGTACTCTTCTCCTTCGCTAACACCGTATTCGAGCAGAACCCACCCTTCGAGTCCACCGTCACCATTACCCTTGGAGGGTACCAGCCAATCTTCAAGATGACAGCCCAGCAGCAGAACATCGAACATCTGACTTCCTCACAGTACAACATCCTACAGAGTCGATACAGCAAAGACAGGGTAGGTATCAAGTATGATTTTATGGAAATCGCAGTAGCCATGATGGGATAGCAGCTGAAATACTTATAATGCTGTGACTATGCATAATGAGATGATAAGACATGATAACATATTTCTCCCTCATTCAGTCTCTCACTCTCTTTGTCACTCTCTGCACCTCTACCTCTCTCTTTCTTCCTCTCTACCTGTCTATCTCTGTCTCTGTCCACTTTTCTACCTCTGTCTCTTTCTACCTCTCTTCTCTGCCTCTACCGCTGTCTGTCTACCTCTCTCTCTGTTTCTGTCTACCGCTGCAATTATGACTTGGTACATATCTTGTTCCCAGAATGCCATGGGCTTCCTGTCCAACTACGAGGCCATTGATGTAACCAAGGTTACACTACAAGGCAAGTCCACATCGCTGTGGGGCATTAGTCCCCCAAGTCAGGACGACCTCGTCACATCTCTGCAGAATAACAGAAACATGAAGCTGGAGTTCTTCATAAGCTTTGTCAGGTGAGACTTTTACTGTCTTCCATGGATAATTGTAAAATGTTCATATCAATAGAATGCCATTGTTGAGGGATAGCTTCATGAATTCATCATTTCTTTGGACCCATCTTATTCAGATAACCAGACATATTGTCAAGTAATGTAATGAACACATCGTGCATGTTTTCATCCCTTGTTTTGGTGGCTTCTGCAGGGACCCGTCTGGAGGCCAATCAGGCAGTATCAGCAACGACTTCACTATGTTGCTGGACGATCCCACCAAGAAGCAGCTAATAGGTATCATCAATGGGACATCCAATTCTACAGTGTAAGTTTTCCTGGCTTTGTGCTTTTACCGTTTCTGTGTATTCCAAATATGAGTCACAGCAGTGTAAGCTTTGTGGATTTTTAAAAATACAAACGGTTTTATGGTAAATTTGTTACGAATGGATATTGTGACGAATCTGTCTGAAACGTTGCAGATCTTCTCCATTTGTTCTCAAGAAAATGTTTTTCAACCTGCAGGAATATATTCGGTGTTTTCCCGAGATTTATGCGTCTGGCATTGGATGGGCGACCAACAGGCATCAAACCATTGCTATATGGTAGGTATTTCAATCAAGACATTCCAGTGATCAACAGCACTGGTATCATCATCGCATTTGGAAACTGATGACATATTTACACCAAGTCAGTGAGTCTGACCAACTGATCCCGGGAGTCGCTTCTTACAACAAGTATGAATTGCTGAAGATCATTTCTAACGCGGATTTTCACGGGTGTCTAGGAGTTACGGGCTTACGCAAACTTCATGTAGACATAAACATCTTTTCAGCTACTCTTAGAGCCAGAAGTTGACAGTGTCATTTACAAATATATTAGGGATAGATATGGACCTGTATTACATCCCATGCAGACTTTAAGAACTCATCCTATTAGAATCAGTTGTCGGTAAAGAGAAGCAACTGCTTGTTAATAATACCATACTAGGGGATAATATGTTTGGTCGCATACAAAGAGCTGTGTTAGACTTCCTCATTCAAAATGGGAAGTACGACATAATTGACCTGAACATAAAGATAATAGTTTGGTAAGTTTTGGACCATACAGGCCTTTTCAGGTTCAAGGTCGCACTAAAACCTTACCTACCCACTTACCTACATACAAATTTTCTTTCCTTTATAGGTGATTTTGGTGTTGGCATGAGCAACATATCGATGGGTTTGTTTCGGGACTCCAACGCTGGTCCATTGTCCGAGTACATCCAGTGGTGGCAGATCAAGGAGCTTATCAAGGGGAATGATATACTCGAATACGACCCAAATAAAAAGGCCCATGAAGTGGAGGAACTCACCATTTTCACCTTCAATGACAGGAAAGCACCTGCAGGATTCTCGGTTATCACAGGATATGGGTAAGTCATTTTACTGATTTTATTCTTTAACATGAATCGTTATGTGTAAAGGTATTCTGGTTATAATTTTGACATTGTTTAATTATATAAATTTCATATTCAAATATAGATTCTAGTTTATAGCAAACAGATTGCAATGGTTTTATGAATGTATTGTTTCTTGATCACTGCCTTAATTTGTGAAAGTCACATGAAATAGTTGTTGAAGCTTTTGATATGACCCTGTTTTAATGTTGTGTAGTTAGTGTGTTAACCCCATCACTTCGTAATTGCTGTCATCTTGCAAGAATGATTTGTGTTTGCCTTTGATGCGTGTCAGATGATTAGTACAAAACTTGCTGCAAATGAGATTTCACTTTTGAGTCATTTCTATTAAATTCTAAGATATTTGTTTTGATATACATCATGATATACATTTTCAATCATGTGTTATAATCAACTGTGCAGCTTTTGTCTTGGAATCCTGTTAACTCATTTGGAGAAGTGCAAGAGAATATCTTAACTGCAGCAGGTTTATGGGTGTTTAAGATAAAGCTGTGACATCAAGAGTGTTCTACCAGGACATTTGTTCGCATAGTAATTATTTAGTCAACACTGACACACTATTTCATATTTAAAATTTAAAAGTTTCCCTTAATATGTTTAATCTAATGTTTATCGAAAAATTCAAGACAAATGATCTTTGTTTCAAGAATTTGCCCTTATTCCATGGTTTTGCTAACATATTAAAAGAACAGCCTGTCTGAATATCAACAGGACCCCAGTTCATTATTGATTTTGAAGTTTTGAGATATAACAAAGGAGTAGAAACTAGACAGAGATATTATAGAGACTTTGTCATGTTCCTGTGTAGAATCTCGGGGTGTTCTTGTCAGCATGGCATGACCTGCATGATGCATGGAGTGATACTCTACCATTCCACTTGGGGGATATAAATATCTATATCCTTCTTTGGGATATAAATTGTTCTATCCTTGCTAAAGCATCTAGCAGCCTAGTAACTAATATTTTAGCTTCACTAGCAGGATGTGTTTTGTATGCAGTAGTAGTCGTTGCAGTAGTAGTAGTTGTTGCAGTAGTAGTAGTTCTAGCAGCAGTAGTAGTAGTAATTGTAGCAGTAGTAAAAGTTGTTCACATGTTTGCCTGAAATGCTTAGCTGTTCAAGGCACATATGTTCTATGATTGACTTGTCTGATGATAGTGATGTATGTGTAATACGGATATTGTTATATCTGACAATGTAATGTTGTAATAGTACGTGTTGTAAACTGTGATAAACAGATGTTGTCAATGAAGATGAAATGTGTACATATTTTCAATGATGTGCAAGCTCTCAACATCCCAACTTGATCTTTGTCTCAGAGGAAATTCATGCTTGAAGCAGAATCCATATATACCATCACAAGCACAGTATGTGTTACATGTTGTTTCATGGGCATTTAATGGAAGATAACAGAAGACACAGTACACTCATTTATATGTAATAACTAGCTGATAGAACTGTTATAGCAACATTTCAGTATAGATCTCAACTCACTAGCAAGAAACACTAGCTTGATATACCATATTTGATGGATCAAAATATGCTTACTTCTACTGGTGTTTCGACCTTGACAGGATCAAGTTGGGAGCTGATGTTGATGCATGATGTGTGCAGTCATTCATCTGTCAGTGACATGTCTGAGGTGAAGTCTTGGTGTGGATAACATTGTTTCTGTCTGAATTTATTATGACGATTCTACCACCTAAAACTTTATACTGCAACGGTTCTTTGACTATAACTCGTACTTTTAACAACAGTACGAGTTTATCAGAGATTCCATTTAGGGAATCAAAGCAGAATCAGTGTCCAGTTCAAGATGAAGTGATTGTAGCACTACACCTATCATGTTATTTACCACATGATAGTGCTGGTTTTTGGACAGGGTTCCTGATTGTATTTAGTTGGTTACCTACACATACATTCACCTCAGTCATGTCTGATATTGAATTCTGTTGGGATGAAAATCGGTACATTGAGAAGCCAAGGACTCCTCATAATGTGTTTCCTTGATTAAACGCCAAACATTGAATGACCACTGGGATCTCAATTATTCACTGGGTATTGAATAAATGCTTGAGTCTCAATTAAACATGGGTATGGGATAAACACTGGGACCTTAGTTAAACACTGGGAATTGAATAAACTCTGTGGTCTCAATTAAAGTTGGGTATTGAATAAATGTTTGGGTTTGAGTGAAACACTGGGTAGTTTTTATGAAAACTGAGTCTGATAGAAATATATCTTTTGCCATTCAATCGATGAAATACAACAGTTTGCAAGCATCAAACTGTATGCTAAAAGAACTGTCTTATTAATCACGTCTGAGGCCTCTCAGTGTACTTATCTGAAACATTTGAAGATTTTTGTAAGATCACTACAGATTGTATAACAATGTGTTGTGCAATGTTGCTGTTTTGGCAGGACTTTGCATTGTGGAGCATGAATCTGTGTTGTGGGTGCTAACCAAACCAGCTAAGAAGTGTGACTACTCACAATACTATTGTCAGCCATGACGACCATTCATCACAAGGACTGGTATTGTCAGAGTAGTGCAGTAACATGTCTGATGATTCAAAACCAATTCCAAACGTAGTATTTCATGATTTGACCTGTTGATGTTATAATAACCTGAACCAATCAAAAGACATATCAACTTTTATTCATCCTACTCATGGCACCAACAGGTATAATGACCTGGTATATAAATATGTAAATTAAGTTGTAGAAGAGACTGACTTGTTGCTGCACTAATGACTATTCATGATAAATTCATAATTCATCAACTACCAATTGATGAGCTTGGAGAAAAGATCTGATATCTTTTAAAATACTATGACAGAATGTGTCCTTGACTGGTACAAAAACACTTTCAAATAAATCCCATGCTATTGTCTTTCTGACATGCTGAGCTTCTTCTGAAAGCCTGATTCTGTGCATCATGGCTCTGTGCAGCTCATCTGCTTGTTTCTGGCCCCTTTTCTGCTCATGCCGTATAAGCTTTGTGCTGAGGCTTTGTGAGACAGCATTGACTGGTATACATTATCATGAAATTCAAATCTGGACATTTCCCATCTAAATCTCTATTGATTCACCTGAATCTTATCTATAAACTATCGTCAGTGAAATTCTTCATTCACCTTCTGTATGCTTGATTAACACTTTCTGTTTCAACCCCCTACACATACATACTTCATTTACACTTTCTGTATCAAAACCCTGCAAATTACAATGCATTGTTGATTGACACATTCTTTGTTAGTGTATGTCCAACACGTTGTTAAGATTGAATTCATGCCTTCTTAACCAGCACTTTGTCAAGATTTAACACATCTACTTTTAACTTATCATTGCAACACCTGCACGCCTACACTTTCATACAATTGTTCAGGTATGCCTAGTTAACACTTTATAGTCAAGATTTAGCACATGCCTAGTAAAGACTTATAGTCAAGATTTAGCAATTTAGCACATACCTGCTTAGCACTTAATAGTCAAGAATTATCACATGCATATTAAACACTTTATAGTCAAGATTTAACACATGCCTAGTAAACACTTTATAGTCAAAATTTAACACATGCCTGCCTAACTAACCCACTGATTACGGTTCATCACAACCTAATTAACACTATACCCCATCCCATTGTACATCCCACCAGTTGTATTCCCTTCTCTTCAAACCCTTCACCCCCTGGTCTGTTATTTCAGTATAATCGGTCTCTATGTGTCGTTCATCCTGTTGATCGGCCGTATCCTGCGTCTGAGCACCACAGGCTTGTACCAGAGCATCATGTTCCTGCACTACCCGTACGTGGATCGGGTGCTGCAGCTGTGCCTTAACATCTACCTGGTTCGCGAGATGAAAGAGTTCGTGCTGGAGGAGGATCTGTTTGCCAAACTGCTCTTCTTCTACCGCTCGCCGGAGACCGCCGTCAAGTGGACGCGCAAGCCTAACAAGAAAGATGATTAGGGGAATTAAAGTATCAACAATTGTTGTGAACTTCTGTTTCAGATGAATCAATTTTAAAAGACAATATTATTTGTATGAGGAGAATATATTGTATTTTCTTAAATTGGAATCCTGAATACATTATCTGACTGAAATTTGATTTTATTTATGATAAATTGCAATAATTTACACCAGGATGTCATTACAGACTGATTTTAATTGATGTTGAGAATATGCTTCATCATATTTGAATTCAAGAGAATTTACTCTGATGATAAGATGCATCAATTAAATACAGAAAATACGTTTCTGATATACACATATACTGTATCCATTTATAGTTGAATATATTTTCTAGCATAACTAGCACTATGATTCTGCAATAATGTTGGCATAACTAAGATAACCGAATAATGTGTGTGCGCTATAGTTAACAGAATATACCATGCTTGTCCATTACATCTCCCTATTCTGTTCTGGAGTGTATTGTCTGTCTTCTCTCATGGGCTTAAAGCTTGTGCGAGATTAAATATGTTCTGATCTCAGACTGTGACCTCAGTATTAAATGAGATCACATGCTGTTGTGGATATCGTGATTCATAGTACAAACCAGATACGCTTCCAAATATACTATGTTTTAGAAATACATGACAATTGTTCTGTCTGAATTCTGTTAACACTGACAGCTTTCCAGTAAACTGATACCGATGTAACATTGTATTTTGATCATGTAAGCATGTAACAATATTTTCATGAAAGCAAAGACATATATTAAGGTTGTACCTGGTTAGGTGTTGTGAATCGGGTTTCCTCATGTATCCCAATACTCAATAAAGTTGTGACGACAACTGTTTATTTTCTTAGCAGTCACTGCATACATGTTGTATTGTACATACATGTATTTACTCTGTTGTCAGTTGTACAGTTTCTTACCTTTTTACATACTGCAACATGTAACATCTGTGTCAAAGCTGATGAAACTACCCTGGTACAACTGTGATATTATCAAACCTTACATCATAGAAGTGACTGAATGTTAAAATTTGCAAAAATATCAGCATATTGTTAAGGCATACCAGATTTTGAAAGTATTGGAGTTGAATTGACAGTCTATGAAAATTAAGGGGAGATAATTCACATTTTACCAGGTATACAATTTCATCAGTTTGAATTCTCCAAGAGGGTAAATGATTTGATAAATGGTTGTCAAGTAGATAGTTTTTCAAGGTGTTTGTTTGGTCCGATTGGTTTGTTTATGTTTATTTCAGGGTAAGTATGGCATTTGTAAAACGTGGGTTGATAAATATGCCTGTATTATGTGAAACTTCTATACACGATATGGAGCTGATATGGCATTGCTTCACTTGCTCATTGTACACGATAGTAAGATAACTATGTTGTTGGAGGCACAGGTGAGTAGTTTCTCTGCAACTCAAACCACAGTCTGTTCTAACGATGATCTTGTTCTTTTCCTTACAGCATCATTGGTCTGTATGTGTCATTGGTGTTAGTCATTGGCCGCTTTTTTAGAGTGACATTTTTCACGGGGTCGTCATACCGCATCATGTTCGAGGAGCTTCCAGATGTGGACAATGTCCTTCACCTATGTCTCGACATCTACATGGTGCGAGAGAGTCGGGACTTTCGCCTCGAAGAGGATCTCTTCTCTAAGCTTCTGTTCTTGTACCGCTCCCCTGAGACGCTCATCAAGTGGACGAAGCGGAAGGTTGATTAAGATTGAGGGTTGTGTAATACATGCGTGTCGTCTCCACTCTTGTTCAGGAAAATATTTTTTTAAATTTCATAAAATTAGCTTGCAACTTCCTGTAATTTTTTTTAGTGTAAAGGTTCTGTTTCAAGTTTGTAAAAATAATGTGGACTTTAGAGAGATTCAGTTGTCAGTTGTAATGAAATTTGAATCATGTTACATCATGACATAAAATCACAAAAGACAATTTTGGATTTAAACCTTTTTTGAATTTATAGCTTCCCTTTTGATATAATCCAAGATATGAAGAAACACTCATGAAATTATTGTCAGTTATAGATCACTAGCTAATATGAATGTGTGAGAATTATTTCTCTACAGTAGGGAACATACGGAGACAGACACACATGATATCAATATGGTGCTTGTGTGTATTCTGTAGCATTTCATGGAGAAGTGTAAAGTGATGTGTTTAGAGCCTTGGCTGGAACACTAGGAAAAGGTTACAAGTCAGTGTTTATACTGACACAAGATGTATACAACTTTTGAAATATGTACATTTGGGGAAAAATGGCCTGCTTACAGTTTAAGTCAGTTTAACAAGCTATCTGTCACAGTCTCATTCCAATCAGATCTCTCTGTTTTATACATCACCTCTCTGCTTGAAGATCTGAAGATCATGTTGAAAATTGAGGGGGAACTTTGATTGTCGATTTATATAGTGATGTGTGGCTTTTTCAGCCATGTTTACCACTTCAGGTTTGTAATTTTGTTGTAGCAAAAATACTACTACACAGTTATGCCCTTGCTACTTTGGGGAGAGTAGCCTAGTGGTTAAAGCATTCACTCATCACACCAAAGATCTGGGTTCAATTCCCCACATTGGTATAATGTGTGAAGCCCATTTCTGGTGTCACCAGGTGTGATATTGTTGGAATATTGTTAAAAGCAGTGTAAAACCTAGTCACCCTTCATTTTGGATGTACATGTTATGGTGGTGAAAAAGGATAGTGCTGATCCATCATAACACAGTTTTAATTTTGGTATTTACAACTCACTGATTATAGTCACCTCCAAGGTACAGAAATAAGATATGGATGCTTTACTCACTCATTCAGAGAATTTAGAAGCTCTGGTACAAAAAATATGTGTTTTTCAAGCTCAGTTGACAGTATCATGTATCTTCAGACAGACAGGTATTGTAAAAGTATGTATTGATCTGATTTGAATAAGATTTTGAACTAGGGTAGTGATGTTGTATACATGCATTTATCACACAGTTTCAGTGGTATTTATCATCCTCATTTCATATTCTAGTCACATAATCATCATTTCATCATCCTTTGCATGCTGCACGTGTTGTGGAGGCTGTGCTGAAACTGTTGTTCAGTGTGATTATTGTCTACACGTCTCTCAGGGCTCAACTATATCACCCGTATTTTCACAGAGGGGAGAACATGTTGTGCTTAATATCTTTGCTTCCTCACAAATCTTTGTACATTTAAACTATCATTTAGACTTTCCAATGTCTTAAGAAGGCTATATAAATCCTAAATAATTTATCTCGCTATGCACAAACAGTGAATGTGACATGTATGAAATATGTCAATGATTATTTTCCATATTTTTTTTTATTGGGAAGTGATTGTGTATGTGCTATTGCTGTATATACAATGAATTTTAAATTCTGTTGTATGTATCAATAATTTTGAACTGTTTGATGTTAGAAATGTGTCCATGGTAACATATAGACAACAGGTCAGTGTGCTGAAAACAGTATTTTGTAGCAGTTGATATTGACGTGTTGAGTTGCATATAGCTACGTCGTGTGTTATCTATATACATGTATCCTTGTGTGACAGTCAGTTATCAATGGCATTGCTAAATATTTATTCCACCCCAAGTGCTTCATACAGTTATACAGTACATAAAACAAAGTGCAAAATTGACTATTCAACACATTGGATGAACACAGGATATGAACATCCTAAATATTCATCCCAGTAAAGGAATAAAGTAGTGATTCAACTTAAGCAATATACAAACCCTTTACTATTTTATGCCTACAGCTTGCGGAGCTTATTACTTCAATAACATACCCCTATTAACAAGCTAGATACATTTGTATAACGTATTACTCGTGACACCTGAGCATTTTTAAGCATCAGGTGATTAAATATCATATCATTATTATATTAATTATTATCACCTCAGGGTATTGAGATCAATGTATACATGCTTTGCTTTTAAATTCAGTAGTAATTCTGAAAACTATTCATAGTGCTTTTCATAAGCTTGCTAGAACATACATTACCCAGAATGCATCTGGTTATGACAGCTACCAGTAGTTAATAGGGTGGTGCTTTGGTCTAAAGGATTTTGTCACTTGTGTGCGTCTACATATTTAAAGTCACATTTGTTGAGAAGCATGACATGAACAGCTTATTTTGTCATACCGATACTGCTATTATGAAGAATACAAACATATGGATAACAACTTCTTGTTTACAGCATGGGATGGCATTTAAACATAGAATGTGGAAAATGCTTTTGTATGATAACAATGTACACGGAAACAACACTATGCAAATGGCATGAAGTTGTTATCCATTAAATTGTATGCTTCATGACTTCCTTACCAAATTCTAGACGATCAAACAATTGATGCTGCTTTGTTTTATATTTAGGGACAAACGCCTTGTTTTCTAAACTAAGTGCTTTACTGTTTTGTGGGGGAGAATGGGTTGAGGTCATTGTTAAATGTCATTTAAATATTTCATGTGTTGTTAAATTCTAAACATGATCAAAACCATACTGTTATAATAAAACTAATTTAGGGCAATATGATCAAAACCGAATTCATTTCTTTGATTAAAAAAATTTGATTCTACTCAGTAATGCATGAGGTGGGAAGAACCAGTAATACACAGACTGTTCTAGTGAAGGTATGGGCATTGTTCTGTGAAGTGCTTCCACGCAACCCACCTCTATCATGTTACAAACTGTACTTGTACGTAAATCTGTTAATGATGGCAGTGTTAACGACGAAATCCAGAATTATGAGAATAATTGTAAATCATTTTGAGTTACATATATTTATACCTCTAGGATGAATATTTATATTTTCCATGACTTTCTGGTTAATGATGAATACGGCTCATGTATAATGTTAATTATGGTACGTTGGCTACATGGAACCAATAGCCAAATGCATGATTTCTACGCCCTTGCTCAAACAACGCTGATAATAGACTAGTCTGATGAATGTGTGTCCGCTTTGATTGTCAAGTCCCTTTGTGAAGCCAGCAGCAGTAGAGGTTGTTCAAGGGGATTGTAGAAATAAAGTGTTTGTAGCAAACGTCCATCCAGGTTTTGTTGTTACTTGACAGATCAAGTTTTTGGCTAGAATTTTTGTTCTGTAGATTCCAATTACACCATTTTGTTTTTTTGTTTTTTCTGTGAATCATTCATTGCAACCTTGAACTGTGACAGTGTTCCAGTTGAACAATGGGAGTTCTACACTTCCAGAACTTGTTTATCATTAATACAGTGACATTTCGCTGAAGCTTCTAACACCGTTATCAAGCAAGTGATTATTGTTAGCAGCCACAGGGAAAAATTACTGATATTCATTTTAAGTTCTATATCCATAGAGCTCTAACTCTCACCATTGTTCATCACACCAACCTCTAAATGCCCCCTCAAAGAAAACATTCCAGTTATATCTTGGTGTGTCAATCACTGTGAGAACTGCCATGAGTGAAACTGGTCTGTACATAAGTGATGCTCACAAGCATGTGATAACACCACATGGAAACATAAACATGACATACCACGATTTGAACCCAGTATGGTGTTTTCAGGGTGCTTTGGGGTGGCAGCTGTGTTTATCAAATTGCAGCACTTCTTCCACCAAACATGAGAAGATAATTGAAATGTTGGTGCAAAATACGTTTCACAATCTCAGTACAAACATTCACAACACTTACCATGTAGGTAGTGGAAATATAGTTAAACAGTAGTTGCAATTTTACATGCAAGCTGGGCTATGAAAGTATGCAAGACATGCAGACAGACATTTAATAACACTTTTCAGTTGTTATCCTTCACACAAAACCATTGCTTTTGTTCTAACAACTATGCCCAAATAATTTAAAAAAGGGCTGCACATATCCACCATGAGGCAAAAGCTTTGCAAATTTACTGTAATAAATAGCAATATTAATTCATGAATTCTTTTTGTTTGGTATCAAGGAATTGAAATAACTAACATGATTTGTTTCCTATGTTGAGATTTTTCAATAGCTTCAGTATAGCAAACGAACAATACATCGAGAACAAGTTGTTAGCCTAATAGTAGCATCCTAAGGGTACATGGCAGAATGACAAAATTTTCACTGCTGCCTAACTTTACAATCTATCCACTTCTGCCAAATTGAACCTAATTTCAATTACTCAAAAGAACTGCAATATAAACAACAAGCTTCCTTTGAAGAAAAACTACACAACTACAGAAGAAATTAATTTTAAATTCAAATTTATTAATCACATTCATTTCTTCACTTCTGAAAATTATGTTCATACAAAATGATTTTAGAATTGCTTATTCATTTTGAATCAGTTATAATGTACCAATAAAAAGTCTTTGAACCCTAAAATGTGTTACAAAATTCACAACACAGACACATGGCATCATGAATATACAAATCACACTATGAATGTAGGCACGCCTATGTACAACAAAGCACTGTTATGTATATCTATGTACACGGATCAACAAGGTGCCACCATGGTGCCAGTTGGGACCTTCATTTGTTCAGTCATGGTATCAGCAACATTAGTCTACCCTTGATGAAGAGAGTAAGAGTTGTCCACTTACCAGGAAACATAATACAGAAATATATCCCAATCTGGCAACTTCAGAATTAAAACAGTTCTCTTCATGATTATGGTATTTTTAAGTTAAGAACTGTAACCACACTAGCAAGTAGTGTTTCCTTAACATACATATACAATTACACAGTTTCTAATAGTAAACATCTGAATAAATTTCATCTTCACTCATTGGGGATGTTAAACTATAGCTTTTTAAATAGTGAGTTACAGCAATGACCAATAATATCCAAAAGTAACGTGAACAATAAAAGAATCCAAATATGCCATCTATGATACATTTCTCCAAAATGCTACTGTTTAAATCCAGTTTTAGGGACTAAACAAGAATGATACATTCCGCAGTTTCTGAGGCATTATTGTCACTTGTTTCACACGGCTGTGAAATAGAAATGCACAATGTGTTAAATTAGCCCCAACTTTCACTACATGATTCTTTCAAAATGTATGTTTGAAATTTTGAATGACGAAATAAGAAAAATCTATCATTTTCTGCCATACAATTGGTATGGAGATGTGCACACAAACTTCTTCTGCATGTATCCTATACTGAAATGAGTAGTTAGCTCTATAGTAAAGCCACAGGAATGAATAACCAAGGAAGCATAAGAGAATATTTTGGTTAAACACCATGAAACAACTGCTTCTACCTGTATATCCAGTTAAACATTAGAAAATTACAAATCAGTGTAGCAAATGTGCATTTTGTTTGGATGTAGTGATGGTTGCCAAGGAAAACATATTTGATCATCTTTGCATGGCCCACAAAACTAATGAAATTCTACAGATAATGAAATGAAATTTTACTACTCAGGCATTACACAGAACTTGACATTTTGAATATATACTTACATGATGTTAGAAATACCAAGTGAAAACAACACAAAAGGTGAGAGAACTTGCAAGAAAAAGGTTTTTGAAATCGTGATTGCCTTCAGAGAGAAAGAACTTGACAAATACTGTAAACTATATTTACATCGAAACCTTGTAATAAACCACAGATATAAAAACAAATTTATTTTGCACGGCCTCTTGCTGTACATTTTAGTCAAAGTGCGTACAGCAAACTACAGTTAGAACAAACTAAGTTTTCATTAAAACCATTTGTACAGTAGTCATGGATGAAATGTATGTCAACTACTCTACAAGCAACCATTCATTGTCACAAGTGACAGTATCAATCTACAAATGAAAATACTGCAAATATTCTATATCAGTTTGGTAAAAAAAAATTAGCATCAGTTTAAATTGACTCACCACAAAGTTTATTTTGTTAGTATAGTGAAAAAATAAATTCTCTGAAGGGCAGAGCATGTTCCAGGCACAGTGATGTTATCTAGCCGTATGCAAAAGAAATACTGTAAAAGCAAAATCAATAACATATTCCATGTACAGAAATGTGGGAAATTAACAAAAAACATTCATGCATAATATACAAACACCCTGTATACATTAATTTTGTTTCAATACAACAATATTTTACATTTTGAGTATACAGAGAATATACACTTCATGATTCTGGTGTTAAGAAAGTATGCACTGGGAACGATATTAGTCTATCAATTTTAGAATTTCAACTTTGCCATCTTTGATTCTAGGCCATGTAGCTCTGCTGGAAGTAGATGACATGAGAAGTTGCTTGTTGACAAGATAAACACATTGTTGCAGCTGCAAGACGACATTGCTGAGAAGATGACGTAACATGGACTTCTATATATATACAGTATACTAACAACATCAGTTCCGCAGGGCTTGCAACCTGAAATAGAAATTGTGTGTTCTTTAATAACATGTTAAATCATTAGAATGACATTTTGACATAAAAAATAATAGAGAGAGATGTAACATACCTTTATAATGTTTACTGAGGTCTCACTCTCTAGTGAGCCAGTATGACAAACTAGTAAATACCCATTCTGACCAGGGCCCATTGCACAAAGAGATTGTACCACTACAACTGTCAAAAATCCATGTTAAAGTATAGGAGTCACTATCACCTTAGCTCTTCAATCACTTTTCTGAAACAGGGCCCTGGTGAAGTAAAAGTCAAACATCATCCTGACCAACCTTCTTGAGAGATCATCCTCTTTGCTCTGTTCTGCGGAGGCCCCGGACCGTATGGAAGCTGTGGATGGGTTGAGGTCCTTCAGCTGGTCC
This sequence comes from Haliotis asinina, assembly GCF_037392515.1. Taxonomy (NCBI): domain Eukaryota; kingdom Metazoa; phylum Mollusca; class Gastropoda; order Lepetellida; family Haliotidae; genus Haliotis; species Haliotis asinina. The sequence goes on from NC_090291.1 coordinate 29,888,486, forward strand.
ACCATCTCGAGACCGTTCTCGTCTGCCACTTGATGGATGAGGGCTTGGACCTGGTCCTCGGGGGTGGTCAAGGTCATTGCATTGCCCATGGAGTTCTCCAGAGTCTGGGTGAGGGGAAAAACAACACGTTCATCTTAGTATGGCTATATGATAGAGAGATTGTTGTGGTTGATAATTAACTGACTCAGGCTCAAGCCATGATGCAGATACCCAGCCTGAAAAAAAGGGAGAAAGATGAAGAAAGAGAAAGACGAATTCAGAGAGTCTCCATGTATTTGCTTCATACATTGACTGTGTTTATCCTTATGGACACAGGTTCTAAGGTCTTGCAACTCCCTGGGCAGTACTGAATCCCAGAAATAGGTTTGGAGTCCACTTGAAAGCAGCATTATACCTGACTCTTTAACTTTACCAGAACCCACGTCCCTCACTTTAATACCATACATTTAGCATATCATTTTACATTTATGTATTTAGTGTTTAGCCATTTGTCTGAAACAGTTAGTGAGTGAATGGGTGGGTTTAGTTTTACAATGCTGTTAGCAATATTTCATCAATGGGTGACTGGGCTTCGGCAGGGGTAGGGGGAACACCAGCAAAAGGCTGGACAGACAACAGTGGAACAGAAGCAGTATGTCATGGTGCTATATTCTGAAAATGCATCATCAGCCCATTTCACTAAATTTTAAATTTTTTATTCTGTAAAAATCAATCTCTGCAAGAAGATCTCAGAACCCCACTTCCACAGAAAGCGGTCAATGTTCATCAGGGATCACTTGACTCAACCCACGATGCTGGTGTCCTCACACCTTGACACAGAGTGTGTCATGTCAGAGTAACTAATTCAGTTACTATGACATTGAACAATGAGCAAAACTACCTTCAGACCCAGAAACAAATACATGTATAACCATGAAGGTCCATGCTAGTCTGGAAAATATGGCAAGTCTACTGCCAGTTCCCTTCACATCTTTCGGATGTTAGATAGGTGATATTAACAATTTGATGAAATCTAACAGCACAAGGTTGACTCGGATTCCATGGATACACTTTTGTTTAACAAAATATCTGTCCTCATTCACATGAAGGTAGCATAGGGTGAGGTCTGTGTTCTAAGGGAGATAATTCAGTGTTGACCTACCGCGCTTCTAACATCCAGGTCCTCGAACTGCTTCTCAAACTTCTCCATAATCTGCTCCACCTGGTGAATAACAAAATGATCTTATCAGATGCTAATTTTTATTGTATAACATAAAATTTTAAAACAAATCAAAGTTCTGAACACCGCATGAATGTATGTGTCATTGATCGCAGTCAAGATAATAGTTTGATGAAAACACAAATGTGAGAGCAATTGCTCCACCAGTAAATTTACTTAAAATGAATTATTGCCAACAGGAACAAATATTTTATCAATTCATGACTTCACTCTATTTTGAGCATATTGTGATGGTGCATGGTGTTGGATACATATAAACATGACCACATCAATCAGGGTGACTCTGGGATTGAAACATGCAAACATGAAATCCTAGCAAGATTAAAGGACGCTCCGTGATTTGCAGTGACTCAATAATAAGTCAACCCATGCCCCTTCTATTGGTACATGTTAGGGTCAATAAATGTAATCGTATTACTTGATGTTTATACCACACCTGGCAAGATTCCAGTTATAAGACACTGGTCTGTAAATAATCGAGGCTGGACCTGACAATCCTATGACTGACATCATAAGCATCGATCTAAGCAATTTGGATACACTGACAAATGTCAACCAAGTCAGCAGGCATTATAACCCAATCCTGTTACAACTCTGAAAATACTGCCATTCAATCATGTGCACTTATCCCAATATAGCTGAGATATTGCTGATGTGACATTAAACTTTAATACCCTCCTTTTGGTGGACTGACTTCTAACTAATGTTTTGTAATAATACAATAACTAGTTGTTGGATGACTGTTGGTCTGTTTGTGGCGTCTGCTTCATGCTGCCATGACTCACCTTGGCCAGATCCATTGATTGCATAGCTTTGTCCAATGCCTTTGTTACACCTGCAATGTTCTTGGTCACCTGTGGATCACAAGACACATGGACATCATTTTATTGAAAGTACACTGAAAGAAAGTAGTGCTAGAATTTTCGACCTGTGTACCCCACTGTAGAATTACACGACTCAAGAAGATCTGAGGACACTTCCATAAAAGGTTAGATCAGGTTCTAGATAGAGGTATTGTATCAAAGTAAATGACCTGATGTAATTACATCGTATCTTATCCAAATGAAATACTTCCTGACCTCTTTCATAGTGAGAGCCGTCTGCACCCGGGCCGCCACTGCATCGACGCGGGCAGCAAACCGCAGATAGTTGAGGCCCTCGTTCTTCTTCCTGATGGCATTCTCCGCATATATCTTAGCCCCCTCTACATTCTTCTGCTGCAGAGCCTACACAACATGACATGTCTCTGAGTGAATGTTGTCTTATGCAACAGTCACCACTATTATTTATAACCATGACCTTTAAACAAAATAGGGCCAGGCAAACCAGTGGTGAACAGTATGAGCACCAAGTCACCCTGTAAGTGTTACGTATTTAACACCCCTTTTTGTTAATTAGGTGAGTACCCAAACCACTCACTACAGTGAATACAATATGTGAATCTCATCCATTCAAAACCAAATACACACTAAAATTCACGGACTCCCATGAAACACAAATACAGCTCTGTGCCCAATAGTGGAATGAATGAAAGCTGGACTGGTTGAAATGGAAAAGGAACTTAGATATCTTGTTCTTTTTACCATGCAAAATATTTAATATTTCTCAATCCAAATTTGAAAAAATGTCACACTGCAAATAATACACACAGCATTCACCACATATCAACCTGGGCCTAGATTTTCGAGGATCTCTTGGTGCTAAGACAGTCCTAAGTGCAATACATTAACATTAACTTACAACTATCTTGGCGCTAAGAGAGCTGCGAAAATCTAGGCTCAGGAACAGTATTTATCAGCAAAACTTTGAAAAGTGTAGAAGTCCACATTTCTACTATTATCAAACTACTTGAATGCTAATAAGTTAATTTCAAACCTCAGAGGGTGAAAAGGTTTATTAATTTTTGTGTTGATGTCAACACAAATGCTAATAGATATAAATGTAACAAGAGATGCCATTTCAGCTGTCAACAAGGTCAGTTAATATATTTCAGTGTGTCTGTCACATCTAGGAAGTGCTCAGACAACACAATGTCTGTCCATTTTCCGCCTGTAAGTTTAAGAAAACATCAGTGGGGATATTTAAATTTACCTTTTTCACTTTATTCTGTTGGATTTTCTGATCTTTCTCAGCCTTCTTTGCCAACCTCTCAAGCTGCTTGGTAGTAAACTGAAACACAGGAACCATGTTACCATGACGATTATCACAGCATATTCAGTTAATATTACCAGTGCAACAATTAGTACCTTTCTGAGAACGTGTATTCACAAATATATATATATCTCATTAACTACAAGGATGAAAATATTGGGGTTCATATTTTTCACACAATGCCTTTGAACAAAATATCACTTTGTCATGGTGATGTGATGTCACGAGCAATGCTATGACATCATGTTTCTTCTGTGATATTGCAGGGTTTACTTTCCGCAATATGACGACTTTGGTAATAAACAGAACATCATATAAGTGCCATATCATACTATTTTTATGGCACTCATGGTTAAATATAGATGTATCGATCATTATTGCTTGGGAAATACCAACATTTAGGCACTAGCGATGTAAACATAGTACGACATGGGCACTCATATAGTATCCTCTATTTACATTTGACCACTCTCAAAGGACCTGAGGATTTACAAGCTCAATAGTATTTGTTGACTAACTACCAGATTATTTTTGTATACAGAAATTACGATTTAGTATGTTTTTGCCTCATAAAATAGCTGTAATTTGCAATGATCTGTCTACATGTTCGTCCTATCTATGGGTGACTTAATTTTGAAAATATTTTATATGAACTAAATCATAGTAAATACGAAGGGAAAATAAATTAGGAGCTTGTAAAGGTTAGCAATTTTAAACTGAGGTTAGTAATGTTTAACTGAACATATATCCATGCATTCAAACGTGCATGGTACTTTGTACATGATGTATTGTGCTGTTATGTAATGATATATTGACTTAGGAGGTCAGTCTAGCCCTGGTGAAATAAAACTAGATATTTGGGAAAGGTAAAGTTTAAGTCAGCTACTTCACCAGCTGTTCCCCCATGTTATTGACAAGCTTGTGACATATGGTCAAGAAGCAAACAAGTGCCGCTAATCAATGCATAATGCATGCAACACAAGTACCATGCATTGATTCGACAGAGGCGATAGAGCAGAATAAGCACTGTACAGGTTAATATTGGCCCTAGGTGTACACCATATGTATTGGAGACAGGAAGGAGGATGTGCGTGGGTGGGGATAGATTTAGAGGGAATACTACCTCCTGCTCCATAGAATCTGTTTTTGTGACACATATAATGACTCATAAGGAATTACATGTTTGGAAGCAGAGTCACGATTTCTGAAATATAGTTCTTCTGACAAACCTACTAATATCGCCCCAACCCTCCAACACCCCCCCAACAACACAAACATAACCTTTAATGGTGGGTCCTTAACAATGCTTACTCCATTAGTGCAAAGTTTGTAACTAAACGTCAAGAGTCCTTTTGGTGGCACTAGTGTGCAAACATTGTGTGTACACCAAACATACACTGTTATCCAAAATTAAAAGGACATATCTGACTGAACAGCTAATTAATTTTAAGTAATTAGGTGTTTCTATATAACCTCTGAGGTTGAGAGACTGAAGTAATATGGAAGAATAGCTGTCAACCCCTGAGAGTTCCAATGAGAAAACGGGGTCCAGGGCAATGTCCTGTTGGTGGGGAGGTAGTGGGACCAAAGGTCGCCTGAATAATTGGTGTATAGGTTATTTAAAGATGATTTTATATCATCTGATTGCTAGTTTGTCAAAAATATAGAAAAATGTGTGAGTTTAAGAGGTAAGATGTGAGTGCATGCCATTGATGTAAAATGTGTGATAGTTGACAGGTGTGTGGAAGGTTTCTTTACTGATAAAATTTTAAAACTGGATTCAAATATATCCTAGCAAAATGACAACAGTAAATAATTAAATCCGGGGATGAGAATGGGTAAGAGTGAAAAAAGAGGAAAATGGGTTAGGCCTCTTTGGAGGCATGTCGATTGAAACAATATAACACATATCATGAACAACACCACTGCTATCAAATTCTGCGGATTCGTGGAAAATTCTCATTCCCGTACATCAGAACATTAGTCACTATTAACACTGCTCCACATTCTCGGGGTGCTTATGACACAGTATTCACACAGATACGGAGCATGCCCCCTCATCCTTGATGGTCACCATTAAAAATAATAATGTTTAATCACATTCCTTTTCAAACCCAATTCCACTTTTTGCACATACCATGCATGTTATAAGTGTGACCACCTTGATGTCATTGCATTCCTCTCTTTGTTTCCTTGATTCAACAGCAATGAACATAGTCAAAAAAAAGTCAAGTGCTAGGTTAGGATAAAGTTATAACTTCCAAGGATTAGTAAACCAAATACAAAAATATCAACAAGGTAATTCCTGCCTCCCTACCCGGTCCATTTAATGTCATGAGAAACACAATCTTTTTGAACAGGTTAACTAACTTAGGCCCACCATAAAGGAATATGACCATCAGGTGAGCTATCTGTCATGCTGCACTTACTTTTCTTAGAAAATATATAATGAAAGGAACTAAAAGCACAAAAGACAAAATTAACAACAAAGAGTATGCGCAATATGGACAAATCATAGCAACTCACCTTCAACTGGAACATCATATCTGGAAAATAAAAGTGGTTGATTTTACCAAATATCTCAAATTATCTCTTGATAATCAAAGCTGACACATTTACCAAATATGTACTGAACAATGATTAATACCTGCCAAAAGTTGACAGTTTTACAATATATCTCATAAAAATCCAAAACAGCATGTCTGACAACAAAAGTTGACAAAATTATCGGTGTGTACTTAACAATGATTAATACCTCCTAAATCTCAACCCTAAACCATGGCGTAAAATTAAACCCACATAAAATGACCCAACCTCATCTAATTAACATGATTAAACATCTCCGATGTCCGACTGTCTCCAAAACTCCAGTAGGTCAGCAGGTCAAACTGAAGGACAATTACATCCAGCTGACTGACTGCAGACAATACATCCAATGTCCATCTGACCACAGCTTAAGACCGACACGCCAATTAGTGTAGTCCAAATTTGTGGGGTGTTGCCACTTAGGTAATCCTTGTCTCCATCACACATGTTGCGGAATCGGACTTAGGTAACTGGGCACTACATGCAGTGGTACAAAGGACAGGACTGCAGTTCATGAGATTTGTCAGGCAGGACAGCACACAGCACACAGACTGACTAGAAATTTCCTAGAGAACTCAACAGGACATTTTCAACAAAGAAGAAGTCCTGTGAGTATATTAAAGCAGGTATTAATGTCAAAAGGTATTTGTTCCAGTAGTAAACGTTCCATTTACCATTTTTTCTTGGAAAATTATTCCAATCAGTGTTTGCCCTGATGTAGAAAACCTTTGTATTTGACACACAATTATTTCAAATATGTAGTGAATTTAAAATCTTGCATCATTGTTGATGCAACGCTACAGGGTCCTAAGTTCAGATAGCCTAAGCTTGTAATTTGCTTTTGTTCAAACTACTTTCTTGTTTGGAAGGTTACGTGCTTAAAACCTCACCTGCTTTATCTTTTTCATATTGTTATTAAACAATCACAGTTGATGTTTTGATGAAAGTTCCATACTGAAGTTGACTCCCAAAGACATGTCCACTACTCCCTCTCATGACACCAGGGAGTCGTGATGACTCCTAAATTTTCATGTCTAGGGCAAACACTGTCCAGTGGAGCCATTTTTCAAGGAAAATTCTTTATACTACTTTTTTCAAAACAGATTTTGTTCCTTTGCAGTTCTCTAAACGGTTCAAAACCAGTATGAATTTCTTTGTCATAATGTTCTTTGAAGCTAAACATTGTAAACCAAGCTGACCATAGGCATGCAACCAGATTTCTTCCATGACTGAAACCTTGCTCCACATGCATGTGTTCAGTTCCAGAGGGAAGATACACCCACACTGGCAATACTTGTTCCAGATTTAACTAATAACATGTCAATATCCTTTACACCTAGAAAGGCCTACAGAACTATCCAGCCATGATACCAAACACCAAAGATTAAAATGACTTTGAGATATCAGAAATAACAGATCCTGATATAATGATGCTGGTGCATACTTCATGATTCATACAATAATACCAAACCTTGATAATACAGACAACCACATTCCACATAGACAAATCCCTAGACTCAGATAAATAAATGGATAGGAACACACATTTACTTTGAAAAGGAGCCAAGTGAGATGTGAGGTTCAGAACCTGAGGAAATCTTGACTTACTTCTTTCAGAAGAAGATCAGAAAGGGCTTGGCAGAAGGGAGAAAGGGAGACTATGAGACAGATTGCTTTCCACAGAGGATATTCAGGCTAACCACACTCCTGATTATTGAATCATGGGAATGGTGTGTTCTAACTTCCGTTTATGATATATGTTCCCCAGAGAAACCCTCTTGTAAATGAGGGATTAAACTAGCTTAACAAGGCTTCACTACCCTGAACAATACAAATTATTATAATATGTATGAGGCTGTGTTTTCTTGCTTTGAAAATATCACTTGGCTGTGAGGAAAGAAGTTATGAACCCACCCCCTGGACACTTGTACTATCACGATTACTACTACACTGACTGACGGACTGACTCTAATTAGTACCTTTCCTAATGTTGATCATGCTGATGATACACAAAGATTCCTTTATTCATGTACCTGATTTTTTCCATCAAAGTTCAAACTGTTCTTGCCTGGAGGTTCATTCTAACCAGATATCCCCTAGCTTCCAGGGAAAACAAATTATTACATGTATATCATATTCAAAGATGCTTCGGCGAAAGATCAAAGGTGCTGACAATACTTTATCAGACGATAATGTGCACTTTTTGCATTACATCACAATGTGTTGATGTCGCTGCGCCATTCCAGTCTGCCCCCTCGTAATCTAACTTTTTTGCATTACGTCACAAATGTAACCGACGTCACGATGGATGTCAGTTGCCATCGCCTCGTACAGCCTCCCACAGTAAACTGCTTCGTCGCATCCCGTTTCTTGGTTTGCAGTTGCACCACACAGCCAACATCACTGTGGAAACATTACGTTTATGTTTTCCGACGGATAAAATGTTTCATAGTTCGACTCAAAATCTTACAGAGACACAGTAATGTTGGCAATGTTTACATTCCCATAATGCAATCATGGAATGTCACTTGACTTGTCAGCTTCCTCTGAATGTACTGATCTAAACTTTCGTTGGTAGTAGAAATGAGGCGGTCATATTGCCTCGTATGGTTTAAGAGAATCACGAATGTAATTAAAATGATCTAGAGAAGATATTTAACCCGAACATAAACCATCATCAAACTGTTCATCATTTGTTTTTCTAGTAAACTTTGTCTTACTGTAGGGGCTGACACGTCAAAAGAACAGCGAGTCAGTTAGCCCTGTGCGAGGATTCTTAATTTAGGTCACAGACACCGTCATTTGTTTTCTGCCATAGATTAATTGAAATTAGGCTTAGAAGTTATTGAATACGGCATCTTAGAAACGAAATACAGTTCGCTCTACCACCATGTATAGTGTAATAAAGCACACTTTCGCCCTGAACTATTATAACGTTAAAGCGAAAGTGTGCTTTATTACACTATACATGGTGGTAGAACGAACGGTATTTCTTAATTATGGTCAGTATTGGGTTTAGAGAATTTCAATGCTTCATCAACAAGCATGTTCCAGAATTTGAACTACGCATTATAAGAAATAAATTTTGATGACAGTGTAAGCTTCCACCTTGATTTTAACAATGGGAGAAATTATTTATACATATAGGTAATATGGTTAGACTAGAAGCCATAAAATAAGTTTAAAAATTACATTATACATACAGACATTAGGATTAGGTTTAGGGTAAGGGTGAGGGTAACAGGCATGTTGGCGGAAGTTTTTCCATTTCATTATTACCCAGGGGAATATATTGCCTCAATATTTTCATATACAGAATGCAACAACATTTTACAATTTGAATTCAGTTCTTCACATTTTTGGTCCTCAAGCAAAAGCTGGTCCACAGATTCCGAGAAAAGAGTTAAAAGGTTAAAGTGAGTGAGAGAGTTTAGTTTTACGTCGCACTTAGCAATATTCCAGCTATATGGCGACGGTCTGTAAATAATCGAGTCTGGACCAGACAATCCAGTGATCAACAACATGAGCATCGATCTTCGCAATGGGGAACCGATGACATGTTTCAACCAAGTCAGCTAGTCTGACCACCCGATCCCGTTAGTCGCCTCTTACGACAAGCATAATCACCTGTTATGGCAAGCATGGGTTGCTGAAGGCCTATTCTACCCCGGGACCTTCACGGGTTGTTAAAAGGTTAAAAGTAGATCTAGTTCGTGTAATAAATGGTGAACATATTCTATGGTTGTTTATAGTTAATTACTGTGCCACTTTCGCCATAATGATGTAGTTCTATATGTTTATGCATGGTACTGTATGAAATGATTATCCTAATGAGAAAATGGCAGTAGTTATTATAATAATCCCAACTTACAGAGAGATCTTCGTTCACTTCTTATGGTAATAAAGTCGTACAGTTGTATCTGATAATGTGATATATATCCTGTTATTGGGCATTTATCAATGTTAGTGCTAGGTGTTTACAAACACATATTGTATACAAAGTGGAATATGTAGGTCAGATGGTCACAGTCTCAACCTGTTAAATTACGTTTTCATGGGGTTTTTTTACGTGGCCTCTCAAATTAAGAACTAATTACCAGAAATGTACATACCTTGCTTGTGGTGATTGTGAAATACTCAAAACTGAAATAGTACAACTACAAGAATGTCAGTTGACTCACCACAGTGATGTTATACAAACTTACCATCCATTTTGTGCTGTTATTTTTCCTTCCCGTGCGATGTTTAAGTATATAAACAGGTATAAAACGGAGAGAAAGACACAGAAATCCAAATAGATAAAGGTAACCCTTATAACTTCGTGAGTAACTATCACAGGTTATGACGTCAAAAACACGGAAGTGGGTTTGATCGTTATTTAGAGTTATCTCCCTTGGATAAACAACAGCACGCGGCTTTGTTTATATTTAACACGTGTTTTAGATATATTTCTTTGGTTCCTTCCGATCATTCCTAAGTTTGAATATATTATGCAGTCATATGTCGCAGTAACACCAAACTAATAGATGATATTTCTTAACAATCACTTCTTTGTTTCGTGACAGACCTCTTGAGAGGGGCTATTTCAAAATAAATTAAGTAAATAAATTATTGCATTTGTAGATATGAGCAATCGATTGTATTTATGATTATCATCATTTGGAATAATAATTGGCGTATATAGGTTATATAAATATGAAGTGATTTTGGCCAGAGAAAGTGTAATATAGAGGACGTGTTTTCCGGAATGATAAACGTAATAGATTATACAACCCATATTAACTAACATACATGTATTTACAAGGAAAACACTACAACCGTTTAACCGTATAACGAAACTGGTCACAAATTCGGATACTCTACAACTCTATATAGGCTCCCTGATTACACGTATGCTTTTTAACGGACCCAAAACATAAATCAAAAGCACATTTCAAACCATTTTAGCACTGCAAGAACTATATTTTATTTAAATATAGTTGAATTTATGAAATGCGATATTGAGAATTGTTGTAAGTGGTAGCACCGAATTCAGTTATTTCCATAAAGTGGAGGAACTCGAACAAAGAATGCGAACAAATACTAAATTCTAAATGTATATTTGAAACGGTCCCTCGGCTATCAACAAAACATCAGCTGACGACAAAAGTCGCCGTCTTCCGACGCTCGCCATCGCCCTTTGACCAGTGACTGTTTCATTGTTCGTGTTCTGTTCTCGGATATGTAACTGGACAATGGTCAGACTAGTCCACCACTGTCCACTTCCGCCGCCACGACAACGGAACGTCGAATACGGTAGGGCTAATTATACAATGTCAACGATTGTCTTCCCTATTGACTACCTCTGTTATATCGACAAACATTTTCACTAAACAAGAATACCTAACAATGAATGATAAATTCTGACGTCCACGTACTAATCGATGTCCAGTCATAATATTGATTTAATATGATATAACATAATATTCTGTAATATTGATGTCGCACTGTGCAAATGCAATGTTTCAATCGCTTAGCGGGACATTATGACGTAATGTTTACATGATTTATTTTTAGATTTTGATAACTTGATTGTGTTGGTTGAGTATTTTTCGTCGACGCGCGGCGCTGTCAGACAGAAGTGACATCTGACCACGAGAAATATCACGCCCTGTAACTCTCTCGCTAATTTCTTAGATATGTTGGGTGGGGTTTGTCTGCGGTCACGCTAAACTTCGTCAGTCTACACATGTGTTTAGGTTCCACCACACTATATCAATATCACATGCTGCCCGAGCGAGGACCGTATGGAAACAACTCAAACGGACAGAGGCCTGTGACAGCTGTGATTGGATGAAATAGTGTAAGATGTGTATGTGTTTTAAAAGCACATCCACCCTGTTATTAAAACTGACCACAATTTTAAGTATTTAGTGCTGTCATTTTTATCACCATGGGTTATGCTTATGTGTGTACCTATATTTTGAAGTAGGTGACATTCGGTGCGGAGCTGGGGGTTGATGTGTTCCGCTTCCTGTGCTTGGCAAATGTGCCGGACAAGTTGGCCACAACTTGTGTTTTATTGTAGTTTAGAGGCCAGACTGTGCCCATGTGTACATGGAATGGCTGTTGATAGCCTGGATATTTTTTTAAAAAATATAAGGTTACTATAGAAGTCTATGGGAAAACATTTGGTGTTGTGTAACCTGTAGGGTTCGAGCACATTTCAGTAATTCATACTTTACATGCTTTCCTGTGTTTATTTCACCATGGAAACAAGTCAGTATGAATGTGGAGGCAAATTTAAAGGTAATGGGAGTAAAGATGGGGCTGTATTGAGTGGAATAGATTGTTCTAGTGTTGTGAATATGAACGTTGCTTCGTTTTGAGGCCAAACAGTGGTAATAGACCCCTATGGTGAGTTCTACCTTTGATTAATGGTTACCTGCTTCTAAATTTGTTGGAACTGATGAATTTGACAACAAAGTAAGCCAAAATCAACACTATTATAACAATGTGAGTGTCTGAGGTTATCCCCTGAGGGTCAAATTAAAGTTAAATGATAAGGAAAATCATGAAATATGTTCATTGCACAGCAGAACATGTCACAAACCCTTGTTTTAAATGTAAACATTGAAGCATATGGTCAGTTCTGTCTGTCTGACCCATTTTGCATGTGAATCAACTTAATTTTCTTTCCTTATTTTAAAAAAAATTCCCCTTTTTAACACATATGACTTTCAAAATTATTTTTTGTTTTATCTGCAACTGTCTCATTGCTGTTTTGGATTTTATGATTTGACATTTAATATAATAGCAACATTATTTTCAGCTTGCAGAATGCCTGTTGATGAATGGGGAGGTGTGTATGCACACATACATCAGAAACAGAAGCCTTCACATACAATGTGGTATTTCGACAAGCCGGTCTGAAGTCTGTTGTTGACTGCGTCTAATCAAGCACACGCCCTTTTCTTCGATATGTCTTACCACCTTGTAGCAGTTGCAGTACTTGGATATGTAGGTACATACAGTACATTTAAGTACCCCAGTCCAGTTAAAACACCACAATGTCTGACTGGTAACTTCCCCCACTCGGTCGTCGTCATCCATTGGAAGTTTCTGACCATGATCTCTTAATGCCTCACTGTGCAGTATTTCTTTTTGCCAGACATGAATTAAGGGCTGTACATGAACCCAAGAAGTTGATTAGATGTAAATAATAACAATTGATCCTTGTAGAGTGGGTCTGACCAGAAATTTTATTGACATGAGAGTGTGTGATGTCTTTAAATTATCTCCCTTGTTTACCCATATACAATATGTCTTCTTGTCACCCAGTAACCCATAAATTATTGCAGAGAAACACTGGTTTTAGCTGATACTGTCAAATACTGTTAACTGTGAATAGAAATATTCAGTTTTGGGCAGGTTAACCAATAAATTTCCAAAATTATGAGGATATTTCCACTTTGTACCCTCTAAACTGGCTTATACATGAAACTGTCAAGTCTAACAACCTCAAAACAATTCACAGTAAATAATTTTGATTTCCTGGAAGTTTTTAAAAGTCTTAGCTTGATGAATCAATAGAGTCAAGCATAAGTTCCTATCATGCTGTGGTCAAAAAGTGATTTCATCTGTTTAAGGGGTCATTTGCCTTGATCGACGAACAGGCGGCAGGGTACTCTGATCAGTGTTCCAGACAGCTAGGCATTATGCATCTCCTCACTTAGTACTTTTTGACAAACTTCATCAACCAGCCTTACATATGTCAAGATTCTAAAGCTGCTTAATGTGAAATCTCCCCAATATCTGGCCTATAGTCCATGATTTTGGTCGTTCAAAATATATTCTGGTTTGATATGATCTAGGCAGCCCCAGTCATGTATGGAATCAACCCATGACCCCCTTCTTTTGTGAAATAGGAGTGAACTCCCATGGTATATACATGATTTGAAAACTTTCTCTATGAAAGCAGAAATGCATTTTTGCAAAGCTTTGATGAAGTAGACATGATGTAACTCTTACACCTCTATCAGTGCAGCAAATCTCTTTATTCTTTTGCCATAATAGATATGTTGGACAGAAAAAAATATTGAGGTTTCATGCAGTTTTATTTTTTTTCTGAGAAGTTTCATGTATGTACAGTACATAAATCACAGATTGGCCTTGTGCAGATGCAGACCATTTTTTCTACAGGTTCCACCACACTATATCAATATCACATGCTGCCCGAGCGAGGACCGTATGGAAACAACTCAAACGGACAGAGGCCTGTGACAGCTGTGATTGGATGAAATAGTGTAAGATGTGTATGTGTTTTAAAAGCACATCCACCCTGTTATTAAAACTGACCACAATTTTAAGTATTTAGTGCTGTCATTTTTATCACCATGGGTTATGCTTATGTGTGTACCTATATTTTGAAGTAGGTGACATTCGGTGCGGAGCTGGGGGTTGATGTGTTCCGCTTCCTGTGCTTGGCAAATGTGCCGGACAAGTTGGCCACAACTTGTGTTTTATTGTAGTTTAGAGGCCAGACTGTGCCCATGTGTACATGGAATGGCTGTTGATAGCCTGGATATTTTTTTAAAAAATATAAGGTTACTATAGAAGTCTATGGGAAAACATTTGGTGTTGTGTAACCTGTACCCCGCATGGACATTGCTTCAAGAATATAGCGACAAGATGAAGAATGTGTGTCCGAAACACATACACATACTTAACACAAGAACCACAACTGAAAATCTGTGTATAATTGCACTTTTATTGATCCCATTATATATTATTGAACTAGTATACGATCTGATTTAAAATACTTAAAAAGAACACAATTGTGTTCATCCATATGCCCCGAGATCAAGCGTGATTGATATGGCTTCTGAAAAAAATCTTTACCTCATCTGAGTGAGTGGACATAGCTGTTAGCAATAATATCGACACAAATTATGGAGGCAACACCGAGATCCGAACCATTAAAGTGTCATAGTCAACCTGCAAAATGACATTACCCATAAAAGGTTATCTGAGAGTCACGGCTAAATATGTTTTCTCAAAACACCAACAGTATTTTTTTTTAAGGATCATGTGATATTTAGCATGGTTTCGCTGAGATTTAATGGCGGACAATTTATGCAGGATATTTCGAAGAAGTCAGGGTGACATTTTCTGTTGGTCGACTGTCACATCAACGTCAAGTCAAATTACCTCGGATTGCTCCACTCTGGATTCATTGTCTGGTTATCCGTGTTCTTAATGTTGCATTGTCGGGTCAATAGCTGTCAGCCAGCATTACATTTGGCTAAACGAGCGGCACGTGCCAGAATATCGTTATGACGCATAGCAGTCGGAGGGGCAGTGGGTGTCAGAATCGGATGGCAGTTTACAGTGGGAAAAGTTATAAATCATATATTTATTGTCATGAGTGAGGGTCCATTTTTTGTACTTGCATTTATTTAAGTATTCAAAGTATTGAAGTAAGTAAAATATTAAATGTTTCACAGGCACAATCCTTTCAAAAGTGACGAGGGCTGTAGGACTTTTACAAATAATTTTTGATAACAAAAATGGGAGCGAGGAACACATTTTTTCGCTCAGAAATACAGTTTGGAAAGTTTAGCGCGTGTTAATCAGTTGTAGATTCAGTCAAACTCGTTATTACAGACACATATTCTTATAGTGGACAAATGGCCTCGACTGGGACGCGGCAAAGTCAACATATTTTTTTTTTAAAAATGGCAATAAAAATGTTACGCCCACAAATTATAAAGAGGCGCGCCGATGCCCCAAAACGTTTCACTTTTTTTATTTAGCGTCATATTCATCTTCACTTGTATTATTTTACATTGCATATACCTTGTCCTCTGTAACAAAGCATTGTGGGGGAGAGCATGACACGGTAAATACTTGCCAGAAGTAGGTAGTTATACTCATAATGACTGTGTTCAACCATGACTTGATTCACATCCACGTGACCAAATCCAGTTTCTTGTGATACAGGCCATATGAGGCACGAATCCAGTCGTATGAGAAAGGTAAATAACTGATTTCTCTATTGTTTCCACTGAAATGAAAACGCGCGCATGCGTGCATGTATATGTGTGCGGTATGTAAGTTAGAATCTCGAATCAGATTGTTCATTGTTTCGTGTTATTTGTTTGTTTTTTTCTGGAATGAAAGTCTTTAGACGCATGCAACATTACACGTTTTCGGAAAATATTGATGAAATAACCAATATTCTTCGCTTAAGTACATTTTATTTTATTGTTGCTAGTACTAAGATGATATATTTGTGGATGTAATATGTTGGCCGAAGTCTGAATTAAGTTTGTGAATGACATGAAACTATTCCCATAGTTTAATCAAGTGGAACACTTCCTGATCTTCTATTGTTCTTCGTATTCTCCAGTTTCTGATCAAGTTTTACGCGGAAGCTTATGAAAGGCACACAGTATCAATTAGCATTTCCTTTAGCTCAACCATTATTAATATCGGACATCGAGCAAATTGTTTCCGGAGTAACCATTGGCAACAGTCGCTGACAACACGTATTCATGCTTTGGACGTAAAACATTAGCACATGACCTAAAATCTTGATTGTCATTTACTGGGTCACAGATGATAAATGCACCCTCTTAGACTAAATGTGTTACTTTCTTTTTGGTTGTCATGGAGTTAAGAAACCATAGTTACAACTGTATTAGCTGGATGTCAGTGCGAGCTCCTGTACAGCTTGCAAGTTTCCAGCTTATACACACAAAGGCTCATCTAAATACGTTACGTATCAATATACGTGAAAAACGAAATGGCACGTGTAGTTGTTTACAGCACTACCATCAGCATATCTTCACATGTTGTAGAAAACCGCGATTCAAGTCGGCACCATCAAATAACGTATGTTTGAGTTAGTGAGTTGTGTTCTATACGTCGCATTTAGCAATAATCCAGTAATTGCACGACCGGGGACACCAGGGTTGTGCTTCACACATTGGACCCATGTGAGAAGTAGAACCCGGGACTTCGGTATAACTAGAAAACGTGTAACCATTAGGCTAATCCCCACCCCCCTTGTTTAAGTTAATCAACTTTCTTCTTATAGTGGTATTTTATTCAAGAAGTTGTTATGGTGAAAAGGAGCAAGTCACATGTATGAGGACAGTGTCTTTATTGCAATGGACGAGGCGTTTGGGTGTAGATGCCAACACCGTTATCAAGTGATGCACAACATTATATATATGCGCAAGGAAAATATACAGTGGAAGTCCTCATAACCGGAATCTGGCATGGTCTCGGCAGAAGCTAGTTAATTTATGATCACACATGAAGGATGTTTGATTGTATACAGTTGATAATGTTGATGGCAATACTAACAGTGTTGCATTCACAGTGAGTGAGTGTGGTTTTACGCCGCTTTTAGGAATATTCCAGCAATATCATGGCGGGGGACACCAGAGACGGGTTTCAGACATTGTATCCATGTAGGGAGTCGAACCCGGGTCTTCAGCGTGACGAGTGGGCTCTTTAACCACTAGCCTAATCCACCTGGTGGTGGTTATATAATTACAGATACAATAGACATATTATAAAAAGAATCAAGTTAAACACCGCTTTTCATAGTAAACCATGTTATGTCACTTCATGTTGGCAAAACGAACGTCGGAGAAAAATCGAACTGACACAGGTCCAAGTTCAGTAAAGACTGACTGTCGTGTAATCGGAGTGAATGTGTCATGCAAACCATTCACAATTAGCGGTGTCCCATCAGCCTACAATGGGCGTAGTTGAACATTTGGTCTCTGAATATATAATTTCGATAGCAACAAATACACCTGTATAAATCTAGACGGTGTATATATATATATATATATATATATATATAGAGAGAGAGAGAGAGAGAGAGAGAGAGAGAGAGAGAGAGAGAGAGAGAGAGAGAGAGAGTTATATATTATGTTAACCGAAATATGCTATGTATATGGGGTACAGTGTAATAAAGTTTTGTTATGTTCTGTCAAACCAGTCTTGATGCATGCATTGCAGTTTGACACATTTCACAGACATCAACGGTGATCAAACTTCAAAGCCGCTCGGCCACTGTCGACTATCACAATTGTGCGATACCAGCGTCACAAAGCGACCTTAGTCACATAAAATAACCACAAGTCTACATGTTAGAACATAAAGTTACCATCGTCATAAAAAAAATACTTTGTGAGACGGTCCACCGAACATAAATTTATCGTCGAAAAGCTGCACGCTGTTACTTTGGCCGATTCCTATAAAGAGCAACTCCTTACTAGAGGCATGAATGAATTAATTAATAGTCAAAATAAGCATGAATTAATTAATGAACAGTCACTATATGCGTGAATTAACTAATCACTTTGGCCGTCTGGTACTCGATAGCGCCAATTTTCCTGTATTCAAGTCAGTATTATATGGTCCCTGGTAGCAGATAACGAGCGTTTTGTTCTTGGGATTACTCGTTGGCCGCAATTAGTGTCAGTTATCAGCAATATACGGCAGTTGATATATACGAATTATGTAATACAGGTTTACAATCGTTTAAGGGTGAAACTGCTCGTTTGGAATTATATGAATAGGTTGCTATGACTACTCGATCATCAGTCTAAACGACAAGGAACAATATTTGTAAATAACACAATTTTTTTCTTTCAAATTTAGTGTTGTCAAATGTCCAACTGTTTGGACTAGACAATTACAAAAGCTGAATAGTAAAATAGCATAACTAATTCAGCAGCCCCTTTACAGAAACGTACACTTATTTCAAACAAATTGTAACTGACCCATAGGGAATATGAGTTTATGTTAACTGTTTTATATAACAACCATGAATTATTAAAGTTATTCGTGGCCATTTACGGTTTGGACTGTGCAAGGACAAAGTTGCTACCCTTTGATCTGAGAGGCTTAGCATTAGACAACAATCAGTCGGGATTAATCGTGACGAGAATGTTAAACGCTAGGGGTATAACAAGGGCGTGTTATTCCTCCCTCGTTTTCTGATGTGCCAGGGCAGTCAAACTGATGAGAACCCAACATGGATGCGTCATCGCAGCTAACGATTTAATTGAAGGTAAATTTGCATATGGGTGTATGGAGCCTGCCTTCGCCATCTGTGCGGATATTGTGTGAGAAAATTAGTTATTATGCGGTTTGTTTGTTAGGGCGGCATTGGCGTTGTCAGTACAGGCGCCGATTGCGTAGTTTAGATATTTGGTAGGTCGTCATTTTGTCCAGGGTATGTTACACTCACACCTGAAACGCGTTAAATAGCGGAGGTCAGGGGTCGGAGCTGAGCTATTGGTTTACTAGGATGTGAAACCGATCTGGTCTCGAGTGGTGTCGCACACACAACAAAGAGTTGTGAACACAAGGATGTTTATTTCTCGTCCGGATTATTCTGGGTCTTTGTTCGACGTTGATTGCACGTTCATGGGATGATGTGATTTCATGACAGAGACACAGTTTTGTATCCCAGGTAAAACACTGATTCTGTGACCGTTTTCTCAAACGTCGAGTTTTTTATAACACCATTCTACAGTACAGTATTATATGTTTTCAATTATTTATCGTAAAAATGATAATTTCTCGTCATTTGATCCTCTGTAACCCGTGCTTGTAAGGTGCGAGTAACGGGATCGTATGGTCAGGCGATCTGACTTGGTTGACACATGTCGTCGTATCTCATGTGCTCATGCTGTTGATCACCTGTCCACACTCGATACAGACCGCCGCCATATAGCTGGAATATTGCTACTTGCGGCGTAAAACCCACCCCACTTGACAGTTAAAGAAGGTGATGGCTTCGAGATTAACATGACTTACTTGAGTTCATGAATGTGCTTTTTATTGTGTGTATTGCAATATGGGTGTATGAGCATGTATTACCATGCACTAGGCGCGTTTCAAGCTATAACATGTCACACATTTTACACACGCGCGCGCGCACGCACACCCACATGAACACACCCCATATGTAACATGGCAACTGATCTCTAGTAGGTAACTTCTCCATTATTTGACGAACATTTAATCACTCAACGAGACATATTCTTCTTTTTGGGAGAATGTCCACTCCTCCTGCAGCGCACGACCAAGTTACGGGTCGCCTGTCTGAGACGTGGACGTACACGTCTTCCTGTGATATTTTAGACATGTTCAATGAGGGAAAGGTCTGGTATCACAGCCATCTATTCTCTGGATACTCTGTTGGTTCAACTGGACAGCTCACATTGCCCTGTGAGCGAGGGCGTTGACATCCTGAGAAACAAAAGCAGTGTTCGTGGTAGGTTTTGTGGTGTAGTCCAAATCTTTTGCGCGTGAAATTTTCATTACAATCCAGAATCATTTCAAGATTTCATTTTTTAAAATATGTTGCACATCCGAATCTATGCGTCCAAAACACGCACGCAAAATAATCCGGTCACTGGTTGTAATATATACCAAAATGGTGGTTCGACAACAACATGCTACCTATACACAAAGTTCATCTTGAATAAGCGTGTACAGTGATCAGGAATAAAAGGCTCTACTGTCTATAGATAAACCTGCCAAGTGTTCCGACCTCAGTTGAAGTGATCGTGAATAATTGGGCAGCTGCAATGGAGGGATACTAAAGGGAGGAAGATTTCTGAGATTAGTCTAAACGTAGTGTTTGAACTGAACAGAACAGCTCAGTACGACTACACTGCTCAGTGACGTTGAACACACATGGAGACAAGAATCTGTGCCCTTCTCGCAGCCCTTTGAATTAATGCTTGACATATGCAGATCGTCTTTGATAATACTCACAACTGTGCAAAAGGTTATCGAAATACGCTTCAAATGTAAAGGTGAAGGACACCATACTTTGCTGCCATAGTACGCGAAGGAACTCGTGTTCTTACAGCAAATACAACTATTGCAGAACTCTGCTACGTATACACAGTATTGTAAACAGTTCAGCCTAAAATAAATAGATGTACCATGCATGACAGGGCGGCTGGTTTCGTAATCACAAAAGTGCGAGGAACCGGCAGGACTAAGGTGTTTCGCAGACCAGGTTTCCTTCCAAAACATAAGAAGCGCTAAATTTAGAAGCATGAGAAAGAAACGGTCGGAGAAGCGAAATAAAGCAGACAGGACCAATGCCAGCGAATGCGTAATCCTCGACCGCCATATCTTCTTCTCACAGTCGTGTCAGAACTACAAAGAACCCCAGAGACATAGTTGTTGCAGCGACAAAGTCCCCCATTGCTAACCCGTTTATTTGCATGCTGTTTAAAGAGGTAGGTGCCTAGAACATGTAGTGCTTCTATGTCAAGGTGAGTGGTATATATTTATACACCTTGGCATGTTATGAGTGAATATGACTCGGGGTATTGTTATAAACAGATGCAGATTGTTTGTTTTCCTGTTCTGCTAATGTCTATATGATGCGGTCGTGTAAATGTATCTATAATGTGTCTCTATAATGACAATGAGTACTGTTTTTTCACTATGAATGATAAAAGAACGACTGTGTTTTGGTTCTGCTTTTCCCAGAGCTCGTCTGGTTTCCAGTACCTCTCGGAAATACAAAGATCAGTCTGGTTAAATCATGACTGCATGTGTTCAAAACTAAAGTGCACCCTCATGCACAAACCGAACAGATAGCAGAGTATGGACTACGTCATTCAACAGATACTGTTACATAATTATTATTTCTGTCTCGCCTGCAACGGGATGGTCAGTTTCAGCCCTAACCTGTTCATCAAATGATCGTTATCACGGGTCAACATGTTTCCTGCGACGCATGATTTGATAAATACTGGCAAGAATTTCGCGTGTCGGGAGCAATTATGAGCACCTAGCTCCCTCGCCTGTCTATAACCCTGAGATAAGATACCGTTACCATGATTAGCGCCCGCTGGTCCGGTGTATATAAACCTATATACCTTGTACACCTGAAGGAAGGTTTAGTGCCGTGTTTCCCGTTAGCCTGGTTGTCGGTTGACTAGGACTGGAGAATGTTGCCATGCCGCCCGAGTTTACCTATGTAATCTGGGAAATAGCTTCTAAGTTGTAGGTCTGACCTTTGCTGTTGATGTTTGCCTAGTTAGGTAAGTTTACCGTTATGTAGGTGTGCAAGACATGTTGTTCTTGTTGGATGGCTTGTGTAACCGTTATGTGTGCTGGGATATTTTACAACGATACTCTGTTTATATTGAAACATGGTAGTACGATAGTTGTTGTGAGTTATCGACTGATATGTAATATGTATCAGCACTTAAAATGTATTAGTGTTCCACACTGTGTGTGTATGTTAAATGTTTCGTTTCAGACACAGGATCTCAGGATTTAACAAAAAGGGCATCCAAGTACATGCATACATACCGTTACTTTCGAGGTCTTATTATATACTGTCACTGACTGAGCTTTAGCACTAAATGGGATACTTATATCTAGGTGCTAAGACCCAATCGGTGACTATATATATATATCAATATATATGTCAATATATACATATATATATATGTCCGGAGTGTGCGTTGCAAGCTCCTGCAGTTTCAAATGCGGCAAGAAATATGTTCTCAATAAGAGTGATCGATACCCCAAATCGGAAAATGTTTTACAACCCATCACTTCGAGAGATAGATAAATATAACATATCCTGGTTTGACTATATTTCATGTCCTCTTCATGACTATGCCAGTATTTTAAAACATGCTGGTAGCGAACGTGGGAGATAACGCATGTATTGTTGTTATCGCTCAGTTCCGTATTAACATACATGCATCATAGCATCATAATGTAATTAAACCTTCGGGGTTTTATTGAATGCAAATATTCATGGACCATAGTCTGAACTTCATGAAATCAAAACAGAGGAACTGAGACGTCTAAAGACGTAGGCATTTTTGTTACGTACATAATTCAACCTGCATATTTAACAGGTTAACACTGATAATTGAGTTGCGATGTATGGGGCTTGCAGAGCAAATATCAGCTTCTGTTAAAAACGCTGGAGTTGACTGGAAGCTAGACTAAGGCTTAGTCTCTGAATATATATAACTTTGATTGAAACAAACAAACCCATTTTAATTGAAAAAGAACCCCAGGAAGATCAGAGATTCTGAAACTACGGAAATGTAGACTTGCTATATTTAGAGCTTTAGCACTGCAGAGAGGGCTAGATGTAGGGACAATAATGTGTTTCTGGGACTGTGAGAGGCTAACTGGAAGCGATTTGTTAGTCGGAATAATGTTAGTAATCCGAGGCATGTTGTATTGATACTGGTGCAACAAGAACCATACATCTTCAGGTATTTATGTCTCCTTTAACTGAGTGTTCAGGTAATATTATCAAAGTCTTTCATTTTGAACTGGGACCTGCCTGTCCTACTTCACAGTCTGCAAGCATTTGCTTGTCACTGTATATTAATTTAAACCCCCTTAAAACAATATATATAAAAACATCCGTGAAGATCCAGGTTAGAATTGATTTGCAGCAACCCATGCTTGTCGTAAGAGGCCACTAACGGGAGCGAGTGGTCAGGCTCGCTGACTTGGTTGACAGATGTCTATGTATCCCTATTGTGTAGATCGATGATCGATGTTGATGAGTGTATAGTCTGGTGCTGACTCGAATATTTACACACACACTCACACACTCACACACACACACACACACACACACACACACACACACACACACACACACACACACACACACACACACACACACACACACACACACGTACATACATACGCCAACTAGTGTAACCATATGACACTCATTATATGTTTAATTTTATCTGTTTCAGATTAAAAACCCTTGACCTGCAGTGTCAATGACGTTATTGCCGATACAGGTTAGGACTTACTGACCTTCACCTACAACTTCCTCGCCAAAAGTCGTCACCCCTTCACCATGCCAGTGTTTGTTAATGACGACTACCTGTTGTTCGAGGCTGTGAAATGGGGCAAGCGAGACAAGGTCCGCGGGCTGTTGTCGTCGGGATGTCACCGTAACCTCCGGGACGATGGAGGCAGGACGGCTGTTCACTGGGCGGCTGAGAGGGACTATCTGGACGTTCTGTATCTCCTCATTGACGAGAAGTGGGATCTCAACACTGCAGACGCAAAGCAGCAGACGCCTCTGCTGATAGCTTGTAATTACAGGCGGGAGAATGTGGCGTCTTGTCTGATAACGCTAGGCTGTGACGTTAACGCCGCAGACATTTCATTCAACACTCCACTTCACCGCGCTGTTCGAAAGGATATCGAGACCGTTGCTGCAATGTTGTGTAAATTTGGGGCGGAGGTTGATAGTAAAAATGGGGCATGGTGGACGCCGTTACACGAGGCTGCTAGAACAGGAAACGAGACGATCGTAAAGATGTTGTTAGAACGGGGCGCTAACGTCAACGCTACCACAAAGAAAGGTTCTACGCCGTTTCTTACGTCTATATTCTATTACAAAATTGCTCAAAAGAATACTTACACTAGTCTGGACAGCATATTAAAGATGTTTGTCGACTCCCGATGTAGACTTAGCCAAAGTGACGGACAGTGGACGCCTCTCTCAGCGGCAATTTCCGTCGATAACAGTTTCATCGCCGCGTTGCTTATTTATGGCGGCTGTATGTTCGAAAAGCGTACTAAGTTTTCCCGTAGCCTCCTAGTGGAGGCGTTCACCCGATGTGAACCCTTTGTGAGCAGACTGATGGTGATGGCGGGGTACCAGGTTAACCAGGAAGAAGTGGACATGTGTTCACGGAGAATCCCCGCATTCTCGAGGACATTCATGAGACTGGTTGAACCCAACACCGACATCAGAAGTGGGCGTTCTGACCTACTAAACTGGTTACGTGAACAAGCCAGAACGCCCAAAAGTCTCTCAGAGCTGAGTCGAGCTTCCATCAGACATTCCTTGAACTTAGGAGCAGACGACACTTCTATTCTGGACAACATATATCAGCTACCCCTACCAGAGTGTCTGAAAAACTTTCTAGCCATGTCAGACTTTATTTCAGGGATTTTATAAATGTTGACAATTATTTAGGTAAACTGCTTGGAAAAAGAAAAGCATGCTTTTGAGAATGAATTGCAAAAGTTATCCAAACATCGCTATGCCGTGTCACCGAGACACTGCATATTCGTGGTCCGAACACCGCTAAGATACCCGTATCAACTGCATCACAATCAATAAGCACTTCTCTCTCTTCTCTCCTTTAATCTTTAGCCACAATGTAACATGATTGTATGTTTTCTTTTCCTCGGCAGTTTATGTTCTGTTTGGAAGTGTGGGCAGGTGGTAGGCATGGCGGTCTTGTGACTGTTTTGTCATTACACATATCAGTACGTCATGATGCCGTCATTTTCCCGCATGCGCTTCCATTTTTACGATTGGATGACCGTATCTAACGCACGGACATATACATTCTCGATCAGCCAGTGTGTCATAGCTCATATCTGTTAGAATATACACCCTGGAATCTACTCCACCATTTCCAAACTGATGTCATCTCAGTCTCTGTGTACTGACAGCAAAAGAAACGGAAGTTTCGAAAAATGAAATCTCATAACAGTAATCGTTCATGTTTATGTCTTATATTTAAAGACATGAGACACAACTAGAGATGCGTTTCTTTTGCTGAGCTGTTCAGTCTTTTTATAATTCTGCAAAAAGAATCTTTGATAGGGTATAGTTCTAGTTATGATGATGAATGTTTTTTGATACACTTGATGACCGAGGATGGAACAGATACGTCAACTATCCCTCATATACAAGGCTAGTCAATATACATTCCATCCCCTGATACCAATTTTAAGTGAACGTATTATATCTTGTGATAACTCAAAAAAGATATTGTTGTTGTAGTTATATTTTTTACGTCTGTTTAAGTTGTGTCAAGTCCATGTGGTTATGACCGGTTACGCTTTATTGACGTCGTGTGTAATCTGGGATTGCGATGGTATTGACATAAATCCAGAATCTTCTCTCACTAAATACAGTGGAAGCTGTCTAAACCGGCACTCATTGGGACTGAATAAATAATCCTGTTTAGACAATGTGCCGAATCGCAGAGCTGATGATAAGTGTACAAGTCACGGATGGGGTGTTATTTCATGCTGGTGGTGACAACTTGCCGGACTTGACAGATGCCGATTTTGACAGCTTCCGCTGTATATACTGCTTATATTTGGATAGGGATCAACCGATATGAGCGTAAATCATCCCTACCAAAAGCAAAGCGGTAAGGACGTGACTGAGCATTGACATTGTCAAAGTTAGCCATCTTACAAGAGGTGTCTAGTGACATCGCTTATACAACGTTGAATACAAATTGTATTAGCATATAAGACCGGGGGTCATATTGCCACTGCATACATATAACGGATGGCGCAAAGAGGTGTCTGTGAATTTCTGAGAGTACCTTCTGAGAAGGTTAGAAAGTCGTTTAGCTTACATGAATTGTGTTCAGTAGTCAGGGAAAATTGAGCTTTTGCTCTGGTTGTTGTGCAATATCATCTGTTTTATGGGCGTTCTGTTGACTGTGCATGATGCATCGATACTCAAAGTGCAAGGTGTGAATGCTTTAACCCACTGTATCCCCACATGCCCCTTATGCTGCACCAGGGACGTTTACGTTAATGACTGCACGCTGCATTGGGCCACATAACGAAAGATTTCTCGTCACCCATTAATTTAACTAGAGACTAGTAACACGATCGGGTGGTCAGGCTTGCCCCCTTGGTTTAAGTATCCCAACTGCGTAGATCGATGCTTATAAGGTTGACCACCGTATTGTCTGGTCCAGACTCAATTATTTACAGACTGACTCCATATAGCTGGTATATTATGCGTCGTTAAACAAACAAACAAAACAAAACACCACCAACAAAGACAAAACAAAACAAAAAGGTAAAACATCAAACAATAACATTCAACCTGCCAAAACATTGCAGTAATTTTTATTAAAGAATTGAAATGAATTTTCCCCCAAAAAATTATTGAACTCACTGAAATCCCTAGAAGTACTTCACAGGTGACATTGTCTTGAACTTCAGGGATCAATGTGTGTCCGGTTGCGTAAATATTCTTAGTAATAAAGGAAAGTCTTCCTTCTGCATGATTTGTTTTTCAATTTTGTCACATCATCCTACCACCTTCGGCCCTTGAAGATCCGGGTTAGAATTGGTCTTCAGCGGCCCATACTTGTCGTAAGAGGCGACTAACTGGATCGGGTGGGTTAGGCTCGCTGACTTGGTCGACACATGCTATCGCATCCCAGTTGCGTAGATCGATGTCCATGCTGTTGATCACTGGATTGTCTGGTGCAGACTCGATTATTTACAGACCGTAGCCATATATAGGGAATATTGCTGCGGCGTAAAACTAAACTCACTCACACCTCACTTCTGAGAAAAAAACCCATGAAAACTATTTGTATTCACCTTTATGCACCATATGACGTGCATGGACGTCTAACGCATATACAACTGCCGATAGCCGCAGCTTTCTTATTGGAAGAAATATGGTAATATAAAGGGAGAGCGGAACGGCTGTGTGTGTGTGTCTGTGTCTGTTTGTTGTCTAGGATGTCATTAAAGCTTAGTATTGACTGGCATTATCATCTCCTTGGTACAGTTTGTTATTATCTTGTCAAATTTAAGCAATAAACAGATGTATCTCTAACTGTTGTGATGTCCACATGTTAAACACAATTACGGCAAAATTCTCACACAGTGGAACGAATGCTCATCACCGCACGCTTCCAGTATTTCTGAGACAGTGGAGAAGAAGAAGATGGAGATGTTGAAGAGGAAGAAGACTGTTCTATTATTGTGTCACATGCTAATAAGCCGTACATGATGACATAATTAAAACGTTTACATAGCATATGGCCTTTAAGACACAGATCACAGTAAAACTTTTGTGCTACACGAAAATGTATATCGCACACACATCACACATCCAAATTCGTGAACACATACGTACATACATTCGTACATACGCAAATATACACTAAACGCCAAAAAGAAACGTTACCTTCCTACCTTTATCAAAAACTTAAAAACCATCAAGATATGTTTGAAGGTATTAGTTTACAAGAAAGCTTAATTCGGTTCAGCACAGCTTAATTCAAATCACGAAAACATGCGTGATATGATGCACAAGTACGAGAGATATGCCATGATTACCATTTGAAGTGAGAGTAAGAGTCACTGGGATGCTGTAGGTGGGGTCGACATACAGTGCTGTTACCAACGCCCTCGGATACCACCGTATCACGGTTAAAATACTTAGCGCTGCAGAGAGACTGAGGTCACCGTAGACAGACCAAGAAGTGGACGTCCAAGCATCACAACGCCAGCTGCAAGATAGGTACCTCCGTCTTCTAGGAAGGAGAGTAACGTTTCTTTGAGCGATTAGTGTGCAGTATGTGGTGTTTTATATAACGACTGACCAGGAGACCCGTAAAGGTCCCGGGGTAGAATAGGCCTTCAGCAACCCATGCTTGCCATGAAAGGCGACTAAGCTTGTCGTAAGAGACGACTAACGGGATCGGGTGGTCAGGCTTGCTGACTTGGTTAGCACATGTCATCGGTTCCCAATTGCGCAGATCGATGCTCATGTTGTTGATCACTGGATTGTCTGGTCCAGACTCGACTATTTACAGACCACCGCCATATAGCCGTAATATTGCTGAGTGCGGCGTAAAACTAAACTCACTCACTCATTACACCTAAACGCCTCGTCCATTGCAATAAAGACACTGTCCTCATACATGTGACTTGCTCCTTTTCACCATAACAACTTCTTGAGTAAAATACCACTATAAGAAGAAAGTTGATTAACTTAAACAAGGGGGGTGGGGATTAGCCTAATGGTTACACGTTTTCTAGTTATACCGAAGTCCCGGGTTCTACTTCTCACATGGGTACAATGTGTAAAGCACAACCCTGGTGTCCCCGGTCGTGCAATTACTGGATTATTGCTAAATGCGACGTATAGAACACAACTCACTAACTCAAACATACGTTATTTGATGGTGTCGACTTGAATCGCGGTTTTCTACAACATGTGAAGATATGCTGATGGTAGTGCTGTAAACAAATACACGTGCCATTTCGTTTTTCACGTATATTGATACGTAACGTATTTAGATGAGTCTTTGTGTGTATAAGCTGGAAACTTGCAAACTGTACAGGAGCTCGCACTGACATCCAACTAATACAATTGTAACTATGGTTTCTTAACTCCATGACAACCAAAAAGAAAGTAACACATTTAGTCTAAGAGGGTGCATTTATCATCTGTGACCCAGTAAACGACCATCAAGATTTTAGGTCATGTGCTAATATTTTACGTCCAAGGCATGAATACATGTTGTCAGCGACTGTTGCCAATGGTTACTCCGGAAACAATTTGCTCGATGTCCGATATTAATAATGGTTGTGCTAAAGGAAATGCTAATTGATACAATGTGCCTTTCATAAGCTTCCGCGTAAAACTTTATCAGAAACTAGAGAATACGAAGAACAATAGAAGATCAGGAAGTGTTCCACTTGATTAAACTATGGGAATAGTTTCATGTCATTCACAAACTTAATTCACACTTCGGCCAACATATTACATCCACAAATATATTATCTTAGTACTAGCAACAATACAATAAAACGTTCTTAAGCGAAGAATCATCGGTTCCCAATTGCGCAGATCGATGCTCATGTTGTTGATCACTGGATTGTCTGGTCCAGACTCGATTATTTACAGACCGCCGCCATATAGCTGTAATATTGCTGAGTGCGGCGTAAAACTAACCTCACTCACTTGTAACAGGTCGTTTTTTTCTGTTTGTTTTTTCATTATCATTATTATGCCTGTGCAGTATAGAGAATGCATATATTGTACTGCAGAAAAATGGCAGACAACATAAGTTAAATGGCTGTTGACTGTATGATAGAAGTATAAAGAAAATTTATATATAACTTGGTGAAACCTACAATCACACAAATACGGATATAGTGTTATATTACTTCTTTAGCGGCTTGCTGTGTAAGGACAATGCTAGAGGTAACCAGCCACTTATGAATCAGTTACGATACGGTAGACTTGCATGAGTCTATGAATCTCTATGGTAATAATTAATAGTATAAATGATAAATTCTAGAAATATAGATGGAAATAAGGTAATGTCCCTGTAGTAACGTCATGTGATGCTTCCATGGTCAATAACTGGCGGTTGGGTAGCCTAATGGTTAAAGCGTCGACGGGTCACGCTGAAAGTCCATGTTCGATTCCCCACATTGGATCAATGTCTGATGTCCCCGTCTTGATATTGCTGGATTATTGACAAAAGCGGCGTAAAACCGTACTCACTCATTAACTAGATGACCACTGTGCGTTGGCGCTCTGTTTGTCATTATAATCCGTCGGTAGTTACAGATCCATCCCCAAATCTGCCATCTTGACTTTCGCATGAGATTCATAGGGACGCCTCCGTGAATCCAGAATGAATATTTATCGAGGTCTTCGGTACCTTTTTATTTGCATCCAATCATCAGGCTGAACAATTAATCGTGTGACTCATTATTGAAATAAGAAATATTGGATCACTTGGTATTAGTCTTAAGGCTATTCCATGGCGTACATAGTCGCTTTACTACTAAAGCAATATGTATGCATTATCACATAAGGGTGTATATTTCCAGAGCGGCGAGGAAGTTTCAAATAGGAAAGATTTTAACAATTCTTGTCGAACAGGAACGTCAGGGCGGACGGAGGACTGGACGGCACTGAACGGGATATCTAACCGTATTGTCAGGAATATGTAAAAGTGAAAAACGATTCTATAGACTGTGCGGAGCTTAGATTTTCGAAGACCTCTTGGCTCTAAGATAGTCGTAAGTGCCATAATTAACTTTAACTTGCGACTATCTTCGTGCTGACAGGGCTTCGAAAATCTTCGCCCATGTTTCTAACTGATCCATGCTTCACGTGACCTGGGACGCCCTGTGCATTGCCGATCGTTAATGCTTTGTGTCTGTAGAAATCTCTTCTGCAAAGTCTGCAGATTGCAGACTGTGAGTCATTTGATATAGCGGCTACCGCCCACTGAGGTCTACCGTTCTGAATCATAATAAGTCTTTGAATGTCATTTAGAAGTGAAAATACATAAGAATGAAGATTTTTATGGATATCAACTTCTTTATGAGAGAACACAACGTTTCGGAGTTAATGCTTACTCCTTCATCAGGTGATTGAGAAAGGGATACAGAGGTGTATTTATATGTACAGGTAAAACAATAACAAAGTAACAAGTGGAATGAGTTAACGAAAGCTAGTATAAACAAGCACTGATGGGAAGCCGATAGTTAAGATAACAATGATGGAAGCCAATGGTAATGCATTACAGTTGATTGGATATGTTTACATAACATG
The DNA here is from genome assembly GCF_037392515.1 of Haliotis asinina. Lineage (NCBI taxonomy): Eukaryota > Metazoa > Mollusca > Gastropoda > Lepetellida > Haliotidae > Haliotis > Haliotis asinina. The sequence goes on from NC_090291.1 coordinate 29,919,856, forward strand.
ATTGGGGATAAGGATGGAAGCCAATGGTGATACATTACGCATGATAGGATGATGTACATAACACACGATAGGGGGTGAGCATGTTTACATGAGGGTTGGTGATGTACAAACACAAGTATGTACTCGGGTAGATAGGCTATACATGATGGCCATCGAGATCCGGAGACAGAAACCAGCCATCAACCGCGACCAAGGAGTGTACCTACCAAGTGCCTGGGACTTATTGATAAATTAATCTCATCTACCTGTGTACATTCTATCTATGTAATTCATGTATAGCCTATCTACCCGAGTACATACTTGTGTTTGTACATCACCAACCCTCATGATGAAGGAGTAAGCATTAACTCCGAAACGTTGTGTTCTCTCATAAAGAAGTTGATATCCATAAAAATCTTCATTCTTATGAATCATAATAGGCCTTAAATTCTGTTTGAACATATTTATTCAATGTTGAAAGGGACTGGACAGACGTTATTACAACCTACGCTCCCAGCAGAAACATGAGTGAGTGAGTTTAGTTTTACGTCACACTCAGCAGTATTCCAGCTATATGGCGGCGGTCTCTAAATAATCGAGTCTGGACCAGACAATTCAGTGATCAACAGCATGAGCATCAATCTGTGCAATTGTGAACCGATGACAGGTGTCAATCAAGTCAGTGAGCCTGACCACCCGATCCCATTAGTCGTCTCCTACGACAAGCTTAGTCGCCTTTCATGGCAAGCATGGGTTGAAGCCTTATGCTACTCCTTACCTTCGCGGAGGAAACCAGTGCATGGGCATACCGCTCTATTCGTAAAATAGTGCCTCATTGTTTGTTTACACGATCACCCACACGTCGTGATTACTTGACTAAATAGTCCATACTGCTTTTACTGCCACAGAGTAAAGGTTAAGTTAGATGACTTTTTGACCGTAACTCTATTCCTTAACACAGACTAAAGGCTGTCTAACGCTACTGTGCTTTTGTACATCAGCACCCTGTTTCTATTACACCAACAACAAATAAGGCTGAAGTGCCACTCAGAAGAATAACCACAATTACGCACGTGAGGTGACTAAAATGAATGAGCCAATTGACTCACTGAATCCTAACCTTGAACAATCACATGCGTCATGTCTCGGTTACACGTGTTCCCGAAATTGGTACCATGCACTCTACTATTGATTCGGACACGCAGAATAAAACTCTCCTTGTTTATTTTCACTTAACAAATCATTCAATTTCAGTGATTCCGTATCATATGGGCCCTTTTAAAAAGTAAATAGATTAACTTCAGGTCCTAAGAGTGAGTGAGTTTTACGCCGCTTTCAGCAATAATCCTGCAATACCACAGCGGGGGACACAGAGATGGATTCCGCATGTTGTACCCATGTGGGGAATCGAAGCCGGGTGTTCGGAGTGACGAATGAATGCCAAACCCCGCTCTCACCCAAAGAAAAAAACAATATGCTAATCATATTATTCAGGACCTCTGATCATCAACGTAAGCGTCTAAGGACATCAACTATGTTTGGAAAAAATACTAACTTGCTCGTACATCTTTTGATGGTAAGATTTTGACACGTCTTGCGTGAAATGAGGTATGACGTCACATCGGATGTGACGTGTTTACTTGTGACGTCACAGTAATCTGCAACATGGCGACGGAGTAGACTGGCAGCAATCATGGGTTCTAGGAACCTGCTACTCCCATAATCTAGCACGAATTATGTCTGGAGCTGGCGGCCCTGCCCAAGACAACAGCTCGGCCAAGCGAGGGGAAAGTCGCTCGAGCCGCCGGTTCCAGATTCTTGAAGCACAAGGACTTATTGTCGGCAAAACACTGGGAAATGGCTCGTACGCATGTGTGAAATCCGCCTACGACGTAAACAAGAAATCTAAGGTCGCCATTAAAATCATTTCCAAAAGAAAGGCACCCGAGGACTATCTCACGAAGTTTCTTCCGCGGGAGATTGAAGTCGTACGGATATTACGTCACCCGAATCTGATCAAGTTTCATCAAGTGATTGAAACAACAACACGGTTTTTCCTCATTATGGAAATCTCAGAAAATGGCGATCTTCTAGAACACATCCGTAAGCGGAGGGTGATTGAGGAGAAACTGGCAGGGAGGTGGATGAGGAACCTTCTGGACGGGATCTGTTACATGCACAGCAAGGGGATTGTCCACAGGGATCTGAAGTGTGAGAATTTGTTGGTTGATAACAACTTGGAGCTCAAGGTTACAGATTTTGGTTTCGCCAAAAGGCTGTTCCGGACCAAAGGGAATGAAGTTGTTCTGAGTGAGACGTACTGTGGAAGCTATGCTTATGCACCGCCTGAGATCCTTAAAGGCGTCCCATACAACCCTTATTGTGCCGAGGTCTGGAGTATCGGGGTCGTTCTTTTCACGATGGTAATACACATGACGCGGGTCTCATTAGACTACATGGTAGGGTTATATGGTTTAGAATATCATTCTTTTTGGGACAAGAGTGATTACTGTCGCCACAGTAAATCAGGGAGACCATATACTGATTATTCTTGAGTGAATCGAGGCAGGTTGCACTACACATACATTTTAAATACTGGGTGGTGCTTGTGATTTAGGTCAAGTTGTCTTTCATCATTGCCACCTAATTCTTTTCTACTGTTTTCAGCAGCTTGTATTTTTCGGACTATTTATCTTTAAGTTTTGCCCCATTTTACCGGTAAACATGCTTTTCTGGATATGCTAATACCCATCCCACTGAAGGCCCAGTTAGAATGTGGGTTATTTTCATATAAATATGCACTTTGCATGTGTGTAAAGTTTAGGGATACAGAGTAAAAGCCTAAACTTTTTTTTCTATTTTCGACAGCACTAGTTATTTACTAAACAGTTACTTTGCTTCTGTTTTCATAATGTGTACTAGGGCTGCACAGTATAAGTCTTTCCAAATGATTGGCAATGGGTCTTCTTTAAAGCTGTCAAATAGCAAAGTAGGACATCATTAAAACTGAACGACCTAATGATTAAAATCAACATTTATCATAAAACTTTTCAAATGTACTTCTTTGTCTACCTACTTTACTTTTCAAAAAGCTGTGTCCACCCCAGATTTGGATTAGACCTAAAAATTCTAAATGGTGCATGACATGTAGTAGTAATAATGTTTCACAAGGTGATATTTTCCTTGATAAATGTAGGCTTCTATCTTATTATAAGGCTTTATTTCTCATATTCCAATGTTTTTTCATTATTCTATTCAGTCCAAAGAAAGTGCAGCTTTCCTAATACAGAGTGACCTTTGCTGATCTTGAGTGTTTTGTTAAATCATTTCTTTGAGAAAGTGTTCCAAACTTCATTCATGAAATAGGTCATATTAATACTACTTTTATTCAAAGACATAGGTGCATAAATCATTAAAATGTGCACATCAGGATTATGACACATGATTGTGACATCAATTAAATGTTTCTTGAGAAATACAGATGTGCATAGTTGCTCTGACTGTTTAAATTATCAGAAATTCCTTAGCTGTTAAAAAAAGTTAAAGTGTATACATAGTACGGGTGGGTTGATGGAGGATAAGGTGTCTGCAAGTTTTAGTTGACTTTGTCATATATATGACATGAGAGATCATACAATTATCTGTGTTAATTTTCCTTTGGAAAGAAGTTACCTTTAAAAGAAAGCCTTGTTGACATTTTTTTCACAGTAAGGTGTTAAGCTGGAATTTGTTTAAAGGACTTGTGACATACAAAATCGACTAGCCTGGAGGACCGGTTAAACTTTTTAGTGAGTGTCGATCTCTGCAAGAGTTTTTAAATAAAAATGTAAACAGAAGAAGGCTGTTTTTTCCTTATTTCATTTTGAAAGAAGCTATGCAATGCACATTGGTTACTCACATTTCCTGTGATTCAATTTGAAGATGAAAAAAATGTAATGAAGTGGAAAGATCTCAACACAATATATCGCAGTACCTATAGCAATACAGGAGAGTGTATCCCAATATATCACAATACAAAATTTGGGGCAATTCACAGCCCTAGTGTTTACAACTTTTCTCTGACTTGCAACAGAAACCAAATCCATTTGAACTGAGTGTGGTCTTGTTATTTACCAAACCACTTTCTTGTTTACATTTTCCCAAGTGTTTTAAACCTTTTTTGATCTTCACCAGGTTTATGGTAGATTGCCATTTGATGACTCGGATCACAAGAAACTACTGCGACAGGTACAGGCAAAGGTTATTTTCCCCTCCAAGCCAGAAGTGTCTGAAAACTGTCGCATCCTCATACTAAAGATGCTGACCAAGCCTAGTGACCGGATACCTATAGCTAATATCAGGTAAACAACTTCCACATACTTTGGATCACCTGTCACTCTGATAATGTAAATTGTAATTGTTGATGCCATACATATGCACTGTTGCCGGGACATATATGTACTTGTTGACCTTTGAAAATTTTATAAACCCAAGGAAAGTGCAGGTTATGCATAGAAAAGATTGAAAGCTAGCATTTCCAGTCTCAAAATCGTACATTGTATCATTACAGTTTTGAGTTGTATGGACCAAGGGTTCCTTTCACAATAAGGTTAAACATAACTTCCATTCTTAAACTTTGCACTGAGGTTACCTTAGTGACTTTACGATCACCTTAGTGCTTTGTGAAAGGAGGCCCAGACATCTGTGGTGACTCAGTGTCTTCTTTGTATAGGAATTACACTAGGACGTGGCCATCACAAGAGTTAATGTGACTGAATCACTAAGGGTGTAGGATTTGGCTCAGAATGAACCACTGTAGCCTTGACATATTGCAAGAGGGTGGAGAGTTCAATGGTATGAATTCAGAATCATATACATAAACAGACAGGGATGGCAACAGGAAAATTGTTTTTTAGCTGAAAACCTAATTGTGTGTCATTGAATGCAGGTTCAGATGATTTGAAACAAAATTGGCAGAAATCTGTGGATCCACAGAAAATTGCCATCCCTGAACATATTGCATATCTGGTGTGCAGTCTTACGAGGGTTGGCTGAAAAGTTCTCAGCCTGAGTGGTTTTTCCCCACCAGGTAGAGACAGGTGTTTGCCACCAATGAGGACAATCATTTAGTGAATCATAGACACAAGAACTACAAACGTACTAATAGTTTTATCTCAACTACAGCTCTTTTGGTAAACCTACCCTCTGAAATCATCAGAAATGGACAAAACTGAATACAGGGCAGTCATCAAGTACTTGCAAAAGAAAGGGATGTCCCCAACACAGATACATGCTGACATGGTCTCCACTCTAGGGGATGATGCTCCTTCATTTTCCACAGTAAAGAAGTGGGCTGCAGAATTTAAGCGTGGCAGACAAAGCCTTGATGATGACCCACGCTCAGGAAGGCCTTCAACAGCAACCACTCCAGAAAACATCACACGAGTGCTCAATATGTTGATGGATGATCGACGATTGACTACTCGACATATTGCTAGTGTAGTGGGCATCTCTCATGAGAGGGTTGAGCATATTATCACCAACGAATTAGGAATGACTAAAGTTTCTGCAAGATGGGTGCCAAAGCTCTTGACAGCAGAACAGAAACGTGTCAGGTTCCAGACGTCCCTTGACAATTTGCGTCGTTTTGAAGCAGATCCCGATGATTTTGTGGCACGATTTGTAACCATGGATGAGACCTGGATACAACCAGAAACAAAACTACAGTCAAAACGGTGGAAGCATCCTGATTCACCAGCTCCGAAGAAAGCCAAGTCTGTTCCTTCAGCTGGAAAGGTGATGGCATCAGTCTTTTGGGATTCCAGGGGTATTCTGCTCATTGATTATCTTGAAAAAGGTCAAACTATCAACGGCAGATACTATGCTGATCTACTGAACCAGTTGCGAGAAGCAATCAAAGCCAAACGACGAGGGATGATCGCTAAAGGTGTCCTCTTCCCCCAAGACAATGCGCCTGTTCACAAATTGGTGGTGGCCATGTCAACAATCCGCGATTGTGGCTTTGAACTCATTGACCATCCTCCTTATTCACATGATTTGGCTCCTTCTGACTTCCACCTGTTCCCCAAAATGAAAAAGGAACTCGCCGGTCGCCATTTTGCAAGTAATGATGACGTCATTTCCGCTGTGACTGATTTTTTTAGGGTAGCTGAAGATTTCTTCCTGACCGGGATTCGGGCCTTGCAGCATCGCTGGCAAAAGTGTGTGAACTTGGAAGGGGACTATGTAGAAAAATAAATTACAAACATGGACTTTGTAACTTTTTTTCCCACAGTGAGGCTTAGAACTTTTCAGCCAACCCTCGTAACTTCTGTTCAGTTATCATCTGTATTATCACATCCAAACCCTCTGGAAGTGTGGGACAAGTTCATGCTTGTAGGTTTCATAATGTTTTGGCACAAGATTTGATGGATAATTTTGTAACACTTTATTACTACTCGAGTTGTGAATTTTCCCTGTGGACAATTTGTGTTACCATACGTGGATGTCATCTTGGTAGCAGATAGTCTTATGGACTAGTGAAAATACAAACTAAATACTCACCCTGTTTAGGTTTAATTACTTATATGGATAGTTTCATGGATTATTTCAATGTTCAGGTTTGATACATGGTACAAAACCCTGTGTGTACTTCCGGATGAACCTAGGACAACACCAACCAAGGATAACCAGAGTCTGCCGTCTGCCCCACAAGTGCCAGATCTGGAGTCAGAAGGCTCCACTGCAGCAACTACAGACATCAAGGAGGAACCAAGGCCCCGAAGCCCTGTGGTGAACACATTGGTTGACATACCACCAGATGAAGCTGATGATACAGTGGCCAAGGTCAAGGCACTGGGTCAGATGTTGTCTCAAGAACAGAAGACTGGAGTTCAGAGTCCTGGCTGGACAATCAGTGATGAGAGTGTCACTTAATTCCCGTGTATCAGTTGGTAGAAAAGTGATGAAGTAGGGATAGAGAAGTTGGGCTTTAGTTTCCTGGTCAGATAATCAATGATGAGAGTGTAATGTCTAATACCAAAGGTAGAAGGGTTTGTTTGGTTTGTGATCTCTGATTTCTTTAATCTGGAAATCCTGTGAATTCATATTTGGGGAACTGGTCAACTATTTTTATGTGGTTGAAGATGTACTCACAAAAATTAGGGAAGAATTTGCTTTTGGGAGAGCTATGTTTGGTAAATTGTATATTCAAAGTTATTATACTTAATTTACACATGTTGCATAGGACAATCAAATGAGTGTTGTAGTTCAACTGTATTTATAATAAATACATCATAAATTCTTTTAATGTAAATCATAATGAACATTTTCTAAGATAAAACTTGATGTATTTATTGTGGAAGTTTAAGATTTAATGTTTTAGTGAATATTGATTGTAACTGGTTGTCCTGATGGGATTGTCACTGATATTGTACAATTTGATGAAGTTATTTATTAGTTGTGGATTTAAGAAAGTTGAAAACATTAATCTTTGCCACTGTACTGTAATCATGCCATTTTCAAAATATTATCCTGAAACCCTGTGCAAAGGAAATCAGGATATTCACTGGTATCCATTTCACATGGAATATTTCTGTTATGGGACACCAAATTAAAAAGTTATGAATTACATTATTGTTCTCTTTTTTATGTATAATTCCATTACATTTTCAACAAAAACATGAGCACGAGTAGTCCCATTGAGACCTTTACCAACAATTAACATGTTCAGTTTTCATAATGTCCCATTAATGAAATGCCTTCAGGCCTACGCAGGGAGTGGAGGTATACTTTGTAGTCTATGTTAATGTTAGTGGCAACAAATATGAACAATTCTTGAGCCTCAGAAGTGGCCCACAGTAGTTCATCAGAGCAAGAGTTAGCCCTCCCTGCCATGATAAAGTCCTATATAAAGAATCTCTGGTCTCCCTTTCATTTAAAATGGGTTTGTTTGTTACCATAAAAATTATATATTCACAGACTAAGCGTTAGTTAATGAGAGTTACCCCCCTTTAGTAGAAGTTGCATTCCAGAGGGACAAGTTCCGTTTCACTGCTATTTCTCGTGTCTGCAAAATATTTGACCCATTGCCTTGGCGTTTATGATCATAAACCTAATCCTGTACGTTTCATTATAATCTGTTAACAATTCATTAATTGTGGCTGTTTATTTATTCCATGATGTACTACTGCCTAAACCAATTTCTGGGTAAACTCCTTTCAATGCTTCAACGTCGTGTTATATGAATATGTGGTGCGCACACTGAACTTACATTCAGAACCACAACCTAACCACAGCAGGCATAAATGTAACATACATAATAACAACAAAAACATTATTCTATCATTCTGAGTTTATTATCCATGAGCACCTGGCTGTAAGAAATGTTGAGACAATTGTTACACTCGTAACCTCTTCCATATTGAACACATTACCGTAGATGATTTCAGCATTGAAACACGTCCTATCAACACACAACTTGTCACAAACGTTGTTAACTCAGAAGTCGTGGACAAAACGCGCTGTTCAAAATGACAAAGATGAAGACAGTAATGCTTACTTTATCATGTGTTATTTATCAAGTTTTTGTACAAATAATATCAAACTTTAGGATGCAGACAAAACCTCGCGGAACAGATTTCAATCATATAAATACATATTAATAGACTCAAACTGTAACTTGAGACAACATACGTGAAAAATGTGTAAGCGCGTGTTAACCAAGGATTTCTTAAATGCACTATGATTCAACAAGTAGGCCCCCATATATACAGTATGTACAATATACAATATTTACATGTCGTCTATCTGAAACTGATTAATAGGCAGTGACTGATTACAATTTTTCATATTCTTTACACACTGACAACATATAATTCTAACACATTTGGCACAATTCAATGTTCGTACCTCTTGTATCATCAGTACAATACAGGATACAATGATGCAAACAAGGTCATTTCGATTAAACAAATATTAGATAGGGCATCAAGTGGAAATTGGTAATATTTAGTCATGCAGAAATAGAACGACCATAATCCATATTTGGCAGCCCAAATGTCTTTTTGAATGAGTGAGTTTGGTTTGGCTGAATGGTGTTTCAGTTTTATCTTAGCATAATCTGTGAGGTAATTCCTATGTTTTGTAACAGAATCTAATACCAAAAGTTTAACCATCTGTTTAAACATGAGAATCCGTAAAAGAACAAGAAGAGTAAATATGCCCCATAGTTTCTCATAAATAAAAATTTAAATTCTGGATACTGCTGACAAGGAAAAATATTAATGAAAAGAAGCTTGAAGTGTTTGAGTACTGAGTCTGTACACTTTTAAGCTTTGAGTGCATTAGAATTGATATCTAGGAAATTTATAGGAAACTCAAACTGAAATTATATCTGCAATATATATGCGTGAGGCTGACGGAATGAAGAATCTCATTTAAGAATGCTCAGCTATTTTTTAAGTGTATATCAAACTGATGAACTGGATATTTCTCATAGGAATTTTCTGATCAAAGTTTTATATCACAGCATGAATTGTATCATTCTATTTAATAATATTACTATCAACACTGCCATTTGGATGTCAAAGTGTGGGTGTTGCCAAACAGTGATATACTACAACCACTATATAAAAGGAAACAAAAGTAACATAACTGGATGCAAATAGGAAATCAAGCAGTTAACAAGATATATTCTTCACAATAAACAGAATATAGACAAAATAAAGGCAATAAACATAATCAACAAATACATGATTGTATGCATGTAAAGTTAAATGATTGTACAGTAACAAAAGAGAAGTTTCCAGGGAAATAGTTTTCAGCAGAAAATAGCATCTAGGATTTCAAAGGGTTTCCAGTGAAAATCTTCAAAGCTGATACCTGGTGATATGAAATGAAAATACAAACTTGATGTGCCAGACTTATCTCTCGTACACTAACCAATAGCTAGGATTTCTAATCTACTTACAGGTCAGAGCCCAGTTTCACAAAACTCTTGTAACTTTTCTCGTAGCATTCGTACATCCTATGTTACAGTATACGAGGTTTGAATTCTACAAGAATGGTTACAAGATCTTAGGCTTACCAGAGCTTTGTGAAACAGGACCCACGTCAGCACTGTATGATAGGATAGTTGTGAAACAATATTCACAGTACCCAAGACAACACTAAGCATAGCATATCTTTTGCTATTATCGGTATTCATTGGCAGGCTAGGAAGTGAGAGAGAGAGTATGGTCTTGTGCTGCTTTCAGTAATATTCCAGCAATATTATGATGGGTGACTCCAGAAATGGGCTGAATACACTTTCAACGCCTGGCTTCCCCATTGGGCAGACAAATCAATTTCAGTGCTCCAACTGGGTTTGAACAGACTGAAAAACACTTGCATCCAGATTTGGATGTTGGTTGATCATCATACAGATGTATTTTCTAACTTAGAAAACAATATATCAAGAAGATCCTATTAAAGACTGACAAAAAAAAATCTACTGCCATTTGTTCCCAGACAATCACAGTATCAGTAATACCTGTTTGTTAGCATACTTAGTTTGTTAAAGACCTACTGTAGAAGAAAATTAACGTTTTTCAGGTTTCATAGGAAATTCTGTCATAATAAAATATGCAATATGCAGAACACATGGGATGAAAATGAATCCTTGTCCTGGACCTGAATAACTGTACAAGGGAGAAGCAGGAGGGATGGTAGGCATGGAACCATCAACAAGATCTACTGTTGGATATATTGTGAGATGGGGAAAACAGGATTGAAACACGATCATGATGATGAGCTTTGAAATCAGTGAGAAACATGAGGCAAGCAAAATACACCCAAAAAATGTTCTGAAACTTGCTTACTGATAATTCAAACATTCTGTGATTCAAGATTTAGAAATTTCTTGATTCAATCCAACACAGGCTCTGTACTACAATAGGAATATAATAAAGCCATGAAAAATTTCCATTGAAATAACATGATCGTCAGAGCAAAATCATAGCAATATACACTTTTTGAATGCCAAAACCCTATGGTAAGGAAGCTGACAAACCTGAAAGAAACACAAATCCCATCACAACCAAGTACATATCCCAATAGAAGCTGCACCTATCTGTTTGGTAATTACGGAAGCCCATCTGCAGTGCTAATACCTTCACAAATAATGTCACATTTGCATGTCTTGAAGAGAGTGGTGTGCTGATAAGATATTTATACAGAAAAATACCTTCAGTCATGCCCAAAGGTTGCACATGGACAAGTGTGAAAGCTTTGTCTTATGTGTGTGTATCCCAAGTCTTATATAAATCTGTTTCTAGGCATTACAAAGACAATCAAGTGACCAACAGAACACTGATATACTATATGAACCCATTGAACATCTTCCTATTCTCCCTAAAATAAAGCTTGAGGTTCTCTCACCATGTTGAAGCGTATATACAACAGCAGAAATTTTCAGGATTGTCTACTATATACTTTAAATATACTCCATTACAGGGAGCTGTATCTGTCATTTTCAAAACAAAACATTTGTTTTTGTTCAGAGTTACATAGTCATAAAGATGAAACATGGCATTTTTTGTAAGTCTTCCAGGACAATAGAAATTGGACTACTCGGTTTCCCCATATATAATCATATGAATTAGGACATCTGAACACCTGGTGAAACATGCAATGTTCTGGTAAAACTATTCCAGAGAACCCTGTCCACCCCACTTGGCAGACAAATCAATCTTCGTCCTACCATTGAGTTTGACGAGACATCTATCAAAATTATAATACACATTTCTAAGTCCCATGTGGATATTTGCAAAAGATATGTGGAAGTTCAGGATGTATGAAAATAAGGATCGTGTGTGCGTAACTTTTTCACTTATGTTTATCAATACATGGTTGTTATTGTTTTTCAGTAGATCAACACTCTGGCATAACATGACACAGTCATTCAACCTAAAGTGAGAACTGAATGGTGAGCTTTTGAGTGGTCAGATATTGTTGAGTCACCCAAGGGAGATAACTCTACATACACAATGACCCTCCTTTTTGTATTACTATAATAATTTCCACACCTTAACACAGTCTAAACTGGTTGTAAATATATTCAGTAGATCATGGAATTTCTCAGATCTTATTTGAAATATAAACATGAGATCCATGTTCTAAGGATGTGATTCTTGTGAACATGTCAGAGAAAGTTTCAAGAGAACTTCTATTCAGGGCTTATTGCACATGGATACGGGCACAGCCGAATATGGCCTATCCCAAACTGTCAATCAGTTAGCGATATTATTAACACTAAAACACTTAGTAATGTGGATTTCAAAATTCCACCACACAACTCTGTATAAATGAAAAAAAAGGGTTTCTCTCCAACAAACTTTCATTCACAAACTACCATTCACATTGACTGAAAAACATCATGCATATTTTTTTGTTTTGCCTTTTTGACAGATTTTCAGCACACAATGATCTTCTGTGGAAATAACACTACGATGATGATGTTGACTGTGTTACTCGTATTCTTGAACTGGTATACTGATATCAGGAATTAGTTTAAAAAATCAGGTTCCTATTCTACAGGTAATCTGACCCAGGTGAGAATAGAGGACAATTACAGTTTTCTGATGAGCGGTCAAGCCAAGGCACAAGTCACTCTCCATGTAGAACAACATGGTTCACAGCTCCTCTGCATGATTCAGATACTTGGAACTGATCAATGTTCACAGTTTTCACTTGCAGTTATATCCCAGAATTAGTTGGCATTGACAGCTGGCGGTTGTTGCGGGACAAGGGAGGTGATGAATGTTGACACAAAGCACCACACCATTGCGATAATGCCCTGTCGTGCTTCCTGCACTGGCTGGGCGGTTTGTTCGGGGATGTCTGGGGCTGGGGCAGCTTCTTGGCCCTCTTCAGCCTGCAAGGGTGGATAAATGGGTTAAAAACATACAGTGAATTGTGAGGAATTGATAGTTAAATTTTTCTGCTCATTTTCACAGGGCTTATTCACCCTGAATTTGGTTTGAGACTGACATCAGGGATCCGTTCATATTTATTAGACATTTAATATTCCAATATAATGGGAAAAAATTCAGAAATGTTACTGTAATGGTCCCTCTTTCACAAAGCCATCGTAGCGCTATGACTGTTGTAAGTCTGTGTCACAGAACAGGCAGTATGACCATGATGACAGTTTTGACACTAAGATAGCCAAAAAATTATTTCTTGTGAGAATCCTTCTATTAACGTCTTGCAAAATCATACAAATTTGCAAGACATTGAAACGTTACAATTCTTCAGGTACAAGTGATAAATAACTTGTATTGTGATGGTTCTGATAGTAAGATACAAATGAAACACTTTTTACTCTTAAAAAGTATTCGCAATCACTTGATATTAATGAGGAAGACATGAACTCCGTGAGAGTAAAATTCACATGAGTTAAATTTTATGCCACTTTTAGCAATATTCCAGCAGCAGGCTTCACACACTGTACCCATGTGGGGAATCAAACCCAGGCCTTCCGTGTGACAAGCAAACATTTTAACCATTAGGCTACCCCACTGCCCCAGCAAAATTTACAGGAAATTTCAGATTTCTAAGCACAAATGTCACCACTAGATTCATCTGTACATGAGTCAGTTTTGTCCCTCAGAGGTATACCTGAGCATTTTTCCCATATACACTCTGCGGTTCCCAAACTTGTGCGGCTATGTTAATAAGTGGAATAAGCCTTGTTGCTGAAGCAATGTACACAGGACACAACCAGTACCTGTGGATTCTCTGCTGGATTTGCCTGTTGCTGTTGTTGTGGCTGTTGCTCTCCTCCCTGTGGTATGACTTCCGCTGCTGCCTCAGCTGGTTGCTGTTGTCTCTGAGGTGGATTCGGATTTCTTCGGATATTTAACCAGCCCTTTTGTAAACTGGAAACAAAGCAATATCATGTTTAGAAGTACAACTTGTTTGGTTTTTTTTCCCTCTAAAGGTTACATTGGCACAGATGATTTTGTTTGCTGCTTAATGGCATGCTCAAATTCAATTTAGGTTTATGATGGCTGGCTGTACATAACCGTGTCTGGACTAGAAAATCCTGTGATTGACCTCACGAACCTCAGTCCACACAACTGCCGTCAGCAAGGCTGACCACCTGAATCTGTTACTAGTTAGTCACTTCACATGAGTAGCAGAAGACCAATACTAACCTGGATCTTTGTCAAATGAGTAGCTCCAGTCACTAAATATTTCTTAGGGCTGTGCATTACTAGGTGAGAGAGAAGACCACTTTTTCTCCCACCATAGCGATGCATCCTTCAACATTTGCATAACTGCCATGGTGTCATTTCCATCCATAATGACAGAGTGCTTAACTAGACTGTCAGTGTTCAAATAGTTTTAAACCCTAATTTGTGCTGAATTATCTGGTCCTGACACTTTGTAATGTTGAAGTTTACCTTCAAACTTTAAGAAAGAAATACTAAGTGACTACTTTGGAAAGTTTTGTATCTTTATTTAGTTTGGTTAGTAAATCTTCACTCAGCCTAGTAACTTTTAAAACTTCCTAGCCAAATTTGCTAATGACCCAAAAAATATTTCATACACTGCAAGTAACCATGGCAACTACTTACAAATATATGATGACAAATCCTATAAAGACGGCAACGAATCTGCTGAACGTGGAGTAGAAGTAGACAATGCTGAGAAGGACGAGGAAGCGGAATAAGATATAGATGTAATCCAGCCAGTCCCTATGTTCTACATCTTCCTCATCCTCATCTTCAACCATCCCACCCTGGGCATTCATACGCATGTTAGGATTGGCTTGTGCTGGAGCTGCTGGGGCATTGTTAGGCTGGTTCTGATTGGCTGGACGTCCCTCGGTAGCTGCAGCAGTTGTTGGGGTGGCAGGGGGTATCTGATGGTAGGCGTTGTTGTAGCTGGTGAGGAGACAACATGGGAATTGTAACTGTGCTTCAAAGTGTTCTCAAATGTGTGAGTAATGATTCTTTAATGATCAGTGAATGCCACCAGAAGGGTATGACAGGTGAAGTTAAAGAACCAACCTCATTTGCACAGGTTCTTGCACAAAGCCTTAAGTGCTTTGGACCTAGTCTGAGTATGTGATGTGTAGGAATGCAATATATACAGATTGTATAATGTAATTTGGATACTATGCAGCTGGGTTATGATGACATGTCAGCAAGTCGGACCACCGGACCACCTTAATTAATTCTTATGAGAAGCACGGATTGCTGAAGGGGATTTCTAACCCTGATCTTCATGTGTTAATCTGTCAATACTGTAGACAGGTACTCACTATTGCATGTACTGTGTCATGTACTGGGCATACATCTGCTGCATCCACAGGTACTGCTCTGGGCTGTAGCCACCATAGCCAGGGGGCATCATCATTGGAGGTGCCATCACATTGCCACTGAAACACAACCACACATATCTATCTGGTTGATACATGTGTAGGCCTTGACCCCTCAGTCATATCAAGGCAACAATAGAGACACATTGGCACACCAACGATGTTTTACAAGCTGCATTCATGTTCAGATTTAACCCTTTTTAACCCTTGTTCATCGTATGACCTGCAGTTTCTCCCCACCATCTTATCACCACCCTGCCATAATGCAAAAACTGTTTAAATCATTTTTAAATTGTCTCTTTTTTTTATCAGACATAAATGTCAAAACTTCAAATTTCATACTTTCATTGCTTTACCAAAATGTCAGACAGAGACATAAACGAGAGTCAGTGAGTTTAGTTGTACCATTATTCCAGCATGACACTAGAAATGGGTTTCACACATTGTACCCATGTGAGGAATCGAATCCAGGTCTGGCATGACTAGCGAATACCTTAATCACTAGGTGACTCCACCACCCTTATTACTATGCTACATGCCACACTAACAGCCACTGATGTCAATTAATCTGTCTGACATCATGCCGGTCCATCTAGCTGTGGATTTATCTGACACAGTTACTCATACAAAACATCAACAAGCCACAATGAATTATATAACATCAGAGACAAATGAGTTAGCACTGATAACATTCTCAAAAAACATGAACTGACAAAGGCAGACCTCATCACATCACAGCTCCTAGTGAATTGCATAATGTCAAAAACCAGGACACTAGCAGACAATTACGTACATTTCAGGTTTAGTTCTCAAAATAATAAAGGCTGTATGTCATCCAAAT
The DNA here is from genome assembly GCF_037392515.1 of Haliotis asinina. NCBI lineage: Eukaryota > Metazoa > Mollusca > Gastropoda > Lepetellida > Haliotidae > Haliotis > Haliotis asinina. The sequence continues at coordinate 29,936,022 of NC_090291.1, forward strand.
TTCATCCTTACTTATTCATTATTGAAATAGATCACCACAATATTGAATACAAAATTTTGTCAATGTCTGTTATTTCAATTTCTGCCAAATGTCAACTGCTTCACATAATGATATGCAAAATAGTTAATATACTGGAACAATAAGAAAAAGCTTGGTGAAAAAAACTTCTTTTATCACAAATACACCTTCAACATGATCGAATCTTTGTACAAATAGTTGTCAGTCACACCATCAGTACTTAACAATTGTCAATAAAGGTGATGTTTTCAAGGTATATGTGGTACAATCATACAAATTCCATTATCCGGTATTCAACACAACAGGCCAGCCACATACAGGGCAACACCTGGCACACAATCAATACAACATTGTGACGGCAAGCCCTGGCAATTTGCTCCTACAGTTCAATCCATCTGGTGAAATATCTGGGAATACATGCAAAAGAGTACCAGCATGAATACATGTAACCATCATGTACTTGGCTTTTACAAGTAACAGAGCTGAACTTGTAACCACAGGGTAGCTGTTATGCCTCTTAACATCTTTGGAGATGTTTTAAGCAGTGAAGTCCTGTTAGTAGTATTACGTATGTAACGACAAATTAATGTATTAATACACAGATTTGCACTACTTTTATCAGGCTGCAATCCTGATGATCACATATGACAGCAGTGTTCAACAACCTTTCTAAATTTCACTTAGAAAAAAAATATGCACATAAATTATAATAATCAGCACTAGTGTCAAGGGTTTCTAGGTATTACCTGAATTATGTTCATGTTGAAAGTTGGAAGATTTTTGGGAGCCTAGATTTTGATACCATATTAAAATATATCCAAATACATCACAGGGGTCCCTTGAGTTTGAGCTTTGTGTAGATGTATACTTGTTTAGTAAACTGAGGTAAATGAGGCTATCACAATCAAAGTATCAGGAATATTTTCAGTTTAATCAACATCACATAAAGATAGGTACAAGCAAACTGTGGTACCGTCAAACTGTGTTCAAACAGTCCATATATCCATAAATAAAAATTCACTACATTTAAACAATTAATCATAATTTTATCAGCAGCAGCTTAGCATTATCAACTGTCTATTTACTGTCAATAGCTCTTTTTCAATGAACAGTAAATAACAGTAATGAAAGCTTACAAACAGCTGACTTATCTGATTGACAGGTAACAACCTACATCTGAATAAACATCCTACTTTGCTTCCATACTAAATATCTATAAAACAGCGAACAGATTTCAGCTGTCAGCTGCCCACACAGCAGTTTGATTTGTATTAGGCTATATGAGTTAGGCCTTTAAACAATAAGCTGCTGACTGTTCAACTTTATTCACCAACTGTCCAACTCCCACGTGTCAAATACAGTCAAGACCTATACTTCGCGGAACACAGCTGGTGTAATGCTGAAACCAAGAGCATCTACACACTGTCAGTAAATAAAGGATATTGTATGAGTGCCCATGTCATACTATGTTACAACATGAGTGCCTAAAAGTTGCTATTTCCCCAGCGAGAGTGAAGGATGTACAGATATGTAGACACACATGTCGAATACATAGTATGTTGTGGGCACATATATAATACTCTGTTTATTACTGAAGTCGTAATATTGAGGAAAATAAACCCAAATCTACTTTCAAACATGGGCTGGCTACCCGCTGTCGCTACATGTTGAGCACAATGTCACAGAAGAAATGGGACATCATGGCATTGTTCATGACATCACGTTACCATGACAAAGTGATACTTTGCCCTAAGACATCATATGAAAAATATAAACCATGATACATTTGCCCTCATAGGTAATAACTGATATGCTGTAAATAGTGTGACAATGCCAGGATGCTGGGTTGGGTCATGGACTGTATTCCCCAACTACTTGAACTAGCTTTCAGCATCATGACAGGTACGTCAAATGGACTGGTAGAATTTAACAAAGTGTAATTACCATGGCATTGATACACTTTGTGTAAGGCATAAGGAATGGATTGCAATGTTCTTGATACACTGTGTGTACTGGTAATGTTATGAAGTGTGACTGTGAATTAAAATGTGGCTTATACATTGTGTGTAATGGTACAAACTGTTATTACAATGGTATTGGTACACTGTGTACTGGTACCCTTTGTAAATGTATCACAACAATGGTGTACAACATGTATGAGTACAGTCTGTTTGACTAGAAAGTGTCCCCATGAATTACTAAATGTATCAGTTTAGAAAGGTTGTTAATAAATATTATCAGGCAAGTTGTTCATGAACATCTTCAATATCTCCAAGGTATATGTTCCGATGAATCTCCACTCTACCCTGGATGGATCTACAGCTAAGCCCTATAAATACATTAAATCCCTTCGCTGGCTTGTTATCCAGTCAGAGGTATATACTGGGAAACTGAGCGAACCAATCACAACTCACTTTTGCTGTTTAAATTATCTAACCAATTAAACTTGGCAACACAAACCATGTACAGATTCTCTGGAAGAGGCAGAAGGAGTTCTTGCATATATTTTTTAAAAATTGTCGGACCTATCAATGTACCTGTATGATTTCCCCCACATCTGAGTCGCACTTATGAACATACCTTCACAGCTGCGACCGTTATCTTTGTTGATACTGGTAGTTTCAGTTGTAATGGTGGCTCAGCTGATTGGCTACTGTGAGAATGTGGAGCCAGCAACGGGAGGTAATAAAATAGATGCATCCAGGGTATAGTGGAGACTTATCAGAATGTATACCCTTGAGATATTGAGGATGGTTCATGAATAACCTATATGAAAACACCTTTTCATCTAATAGAAATTGTCATGCCTCACAAAAAAGGGTTGTTCAACAAACTATCATCATTAGAAAGTGAAAAGCACCAGAACACGACCAGATCCATCTATTTGTACAAAGGGTTGTGTATCACAAGCCTGTATGTCACACTACCTGAGGCTGACTCATCAGATGCTTACCCAAGTTGGAGCTGTTCCATCCCTGGCATTGTGGGCCCCCGATACCGGATACCTTCCGTTGAATCTGTTGAGTGACTGGAACTGGATGGGGTAGCATCTATCTGCTTCAAAGGGAACACACACCATTTTTGTAACTGCTAAAGAATGCATATATATTCACATTTAAAGAGCATGAAAAGAATTTAAACTCTGATGAACTGTAAAACTGAGCAATCACTTTAACTAGACACCACAAATTCTCTTACGTTGTTTAGTAAAAATCAAATTGTACTGATTTATAAACTGCTATTTCTTACTGTATCACTTGTACTTTCAATATATGATCCCTCGGATCCCCCAGCACAGACGAGGTGAACAGTGTGAAGTGATGCTTCGTCCAGCTGAAATAACAAGTCATGTCTAAATACATGTAGTCAAAACGGAACATAAATATAGCATAATCATTATGAGATCAATCTTAAAAGTTTTTGGAAGCTAAGTCAGAAACAGGTATGTCAGGAGGTGGGGTAGCCGAGTTAAAGCACTTGTCACGCCAAAGGTCCTGTTTGATTCACAACTTGATTACAATGTGTGAATCCATTTCTGGTGTTCCCCACATGATATTGCTGTAAGCAGGGTCAAAAATATACTCGGTCCTCAGTTTCTAAATATATATCACAGATTATTTTAAAGTTACAATCCAGTATAAACAAAATATCTAACATCCTTAGGATGTATGCATTAGCCATTGTACAATATGCCATGAGAATATAAAAACATTAATAACATGACATAATAAAAAATACATATGACTGATTATCTTCGAACTGAATCAAAGTTGTTTTCTCATCCATTAATATTTGACCACATGACATCAAACTGAACCCAAGTTGTTTTTTTGTCTATTAACATGCTGGGAGCAGTTTTGATCTGGTTATACCTTTCTCCCACTTCTATTTCTGTGATCTGTGATGAATTTTGATATGGTCCAATGGTTAGATAAACATATCTTAATACTTGAGTGGGTTCTTATTTAAACCACACTGCTCAGGGGGGATTGCAATGTGACTTCTCAATTCATGCATCATTGGACTCCTATCAGTTGATTAAACATTTTGTTAATGCTTCAGTGGTTTACAGGCATTCCCCTCACCAGTATCTACTTAGTACAATACCCATTGTCCTAACAGAAGGGCAATGTTGACAAACGGTAACATGGATAACAACTTCTATATTTTGTTAGTGTAACATTTCCCGCTTGACAACAGTGCAAGAATCTGTAGCATCACATCCACAAATTAAAAGGAGTTGCTAAAGTAAGTGAGTGAGTGGGCTTAGTTTTATGCCGCACTCAGCTGTTGTCCATTGAGTTTGTCCATATTTGGCAGGCATTTATAGAACACAAAGTCCTGCATCCTATATACACAAAACTGACAGTGGACACAACAAAATATATCAGCGCATACACAGGGACGCAGAAAAAGTCCAAATACTTTTGTAAAAGTCCAAATCAAGTAACCGTAAATTATCACTGAGTTTGCTACTAGTGTCACAAAAATTGTGTTGATTGTGATACACAACACAGTAACAGTATTGATAATAATTTCTAAGTGTCTGGAGCCCCCATTTTGCTGTCTAGGACCCTTGAAATTTATAAGTATGCGTCCCAGGGACCCTCAAATACAGGAGTCAAGGTAAATCACTGAAAATCAACAAATATGATCAATAATCAGAAATACTGTCAATAGGAAAATTATTAATGATAATCACCGTGAAAATTGTGCTGTTGTACGTAACATCATATATTTAAGTTAAGATACAAAAGGTTCTACTTTTCTCATACAGTATCAAATTTAGGACTTGAATCACGGTCTGTTTCTAAATTATGGTTAGGATGCTGGTTTGTTAATCCATGCAAAAACATGTCACCACCCACAACTCATGTGAAATCAAATATATTCATTTCTTTCACAAATGTGGGTCATTGTGGCTCAAATTTACGCCTTCAACATTCTGTTATAGCTTATCAACTCTGTGATCTACATAAAAAACCAGCCCTCGTTAATATTGTACTTGTCAACTATTAAATGTTCGTCATGAAGTTAAAAACAAAAGCAAAAGACATCAGAATTAACAACTTATCAAAAGACTTCTGTATTTTATTATATGCACTGATGACTCCCCCAAAATGCAAAGGTTCCAAGTGACATAAGCTTAGCAATGGGCTCCACATATTCACATATCTTCAACCCGCAACCTCAGTCCATATAAGATTTTAGTCTTATGATTATCAGGAGTATTCATGGATAGTTCATGCCCCAAAGCTTTCTTAGATGTCAGACAGTGCTACTATTAAAGGTCACATGCAACATAAAGCACTTATTTATTTGCTTATTCTGATAACTTTTGGTATGCAATCACTCAATTTACTGAAACGAATCATCAAAATGTCAATTCAATCCATAAGGTTGGAAAAAAAAAATGTGATGAAAAACAGTCTGCGAAACTGGAGTTCAAACAATTCACTAACTTTTCCCCAGAGCTTGAGGGAAAAGTGGTTTTCAACAGCTATGCTGTGCTGCGATCATAACGCATGCACAGCAATATACCGAAGTATGATGTCGTGAGCAGTACTCTAATCTTAATTGTGACATAAAAAGAACATGTTGACTGTGACAAGCAGACTGTCACAGAGGAAACTAAATGTCTGGTTTATTAACACCAATATGTCTGCCTGTCTGCCTGTCTGCCTGCCAATGACAATATGCAATGCACAACTTCAATCACTGATCACAAGCAAATAACGCCCTATCGGGCTTATAAGTCATAGACAAAGAGCCAGTTAAGCGTATCGGCAAATGAACCAGTGTCCAATGAAAAAGATTCATTACACTTGAGTGCACACCCACCGACTCTTGACTAAGTTCAGTATCGCGGCTGCGATACCTTGGAGGAAGGTAAACCCAAGTACAAAATATTGCACTTTTGATTTGCGATTATATGCTTATAATTTTGTTTATTTGTATTTTTTTAATCAGCAATGAATTTTATATATCATGAATAAGTTTGATTATGTTTGATTTTTTGATTGCACGTGACCTTAAAGTATTGGCAGAAAAACTGTGTGTACAGTTGTTTTATCTTATTCTTACACATCACAATTACTGTTCATTTTAGAAGAAGCATGCACAAATGCACTCGTGAAAATTAAGTTGTTCAGACAATGTCTTAAACAGAGTGAAGTCTTAATAACTCTTATTAATCACAACTTCTAAAAATCAGGGCCCCATTTCACAGAGCTCTCACAAACTAAAATCCTGTAACTTTTCTCATAGTAATCGTACATCCTATATTGTAACATAGAAAGTATGAATGCTACAAGAAAAGTTACTGATCTTAGGATTATGGGAGCTTTGTGAAATGCAGCCCAGGGCTGTATTTCTTACAATGACTATTTTTATAAACTACTGTATTTAGACTCACCTGTCGGAGAACCTCTTTAAGTGTGACATGATCTTGAAGTAACTTGCCAGAGTAGATAAGCTTCTGTAGACTATGTTTCTGCAAACAGAACATACATGAAATGAATGAATATAATTAATAGCGAGTAAGGCATTCATCATATTGCCACAATGAATAAAAAAAAGGTTATGATAATAATACTGAAGTATTTTACTTTTGGCAATTTATGAACCGTGTATGGGGCAAAAAGTAACCTAAAAAAAAATCCTGTAAGTTTACATTTTTTGCCTAAATAAGCATTAGAATTTTATTTTTTGAGCAGGAAATGTTTTTCCCTTAATATTCAGAAAATACAACCAGCGGATACATAAGACAAGAAATTAAATTGGTCTGACCTTATTTAGAAAACCCAAAATATGAACCGATATCTTAGCACCAATACTAATAAAACTATTTTTTTTCATTTTCATAAAGATTAAAATAAATATCGGCCCATAGGCGTTGTAATGCTTTCAGAGATGTTCTCATCTTTTTCATAGACTTCATCAGGATAATACAGTTTGCCTCTAAATTGTTTCAAACAAAATTCCAGCTGTGGACTACTTCAAGGTGAAAAGCTCTAACACATGTCCAAGGACAGTGTAATGTAGAAGTCCATGACTAGCCATCACAAACAGAATGATCAATATCACCTTCAGTCTTGCAGAGGCAGCAGACTTTTCAAGGCTAGGATGTTTTGACTATGAGCTCAAATTTATTCCCCACAAGAACTAGGGTAGGACAAGTCACAGATTGCATCCTCTGTAATGGCTGCTAATATTACTGGTTTTCATTAACTTATGCTTGTGGTGATCAGTGACCTTCTTATGCCAGAAACAGAAAACAAGCAGCAAATTGTCTACATCATAATTTCTGTAAGAAACACAACATTTTTTCTTCATTTTTGCTCAACTTATGTGCATGACTAACAAATGAGGCTGGAGACGGAAGGAAGTACCAGGCAGTTCTGAGACAAATGTGACAGTGTTTAATATCTTCAATATTCAATATATGACACAAAAAAGTCTATACTCTAAATGTGAAAAACTGAACTGAGGAATGAGATCTCGAATACTGGAACGTTGCTGGAAAGTGACATTCTTACCCACAAAAGCAACAACCAAAACCCTGAGTCAGTACACTGTCAGGATATCTGTAACCATGACAACTACATGTTGAACTCATTTTTGGTCACTTTACATACATGCACAGCTGGGTCACAACAGAGGCTGGGGACAGACCAACCAAGCTGTTTTGAGATGAAGTGAACACAATACTGAGTGACAATTTTCACAGATAATAGTCTTGAATCTCCTCACTGATGTGACAAAAAGAACTTTACAATCATGATAATTGAGGCCTCAAAACCCAGAACTCAGGAATCACATGTCTGTGGTAAGTAGTCCAGTCAGAGAGGACACATATAAACAATCTGATTCGTGGAACTGAGGCAGCACAAAGTGACACTTAGCAGGGTCAGATAAAAGAATTAGCTAGAAGTTTTCTTCAAGTCAGTCTTGAGTATGCTGGTTCTGTTAACTGTATGTGGAAGATCATACATAAATTCCTCTACTATAATGAAAAACAAAGGATGGTTACAAACACCCTTGAGAAGTTCAAGAGGAACAAGACTATGACAGGCACACAGTTAAGGCAGATCAGATAGGCTCGAGGCAAGACATGAAGACAAGTCACCTTGTCAAATGACTACCTCAGATGATACTTAGGTTCAAGATAACAATTGGTTATTACAGTGGATGGGCAGAAAACAAGGCACAAACTCAATAACTTATGTCACCACTTGCTAATCCCTTGGGGGTAGACAACCCATCCAGCAATCACGAAGATAACTGGAGGTACAGCAATGATTCTTCTGCTTCAGGCTAAAAGGACAGCCAATTGATGCTAGTCTAAATCAAGTCAGTAACCTTATCTCAATACTACCAAATCCCTACCATATGGGGCAGTCCAGTGGTTTCAGCAATCGCTTGTCACGACAAAGACCTGGGTTCGACTCCAAATATGGGTACAATGTGTGAAAAGCATTTCTGGTTTCCCATGCTGCGATATTGCTCATGGAAAGTACAGGTTATTCATATACAGGAGATATCTTTTGTAAAATATTTTCTGAAAAAAGTTTTGTTTCAGGTAAGACCATGCAACTGGTGACTGACATAAAAAGAAGTAACTTCCAAGACTTTATATGTTCGGTACCACCTGTCAGGGGAAATAGAGACAGAGGCAGATTTTCAGAGTGAATGGCTCAGTATGTAAATAATGTGCTGAAATGTAATACAGATTAATTCCCTTATTCAGACCAATTCAACTATGTGTACATATACATTAACACAAACTGCCTACATAACTTTTAAGTGTATACAAGGTAATGTATATGTTCTTTCAAAGATATCCCCAGAAGGGCTGCAACAAATACACTTTGTCACAAACACAACACGTATCATGAATATTGGGAAACAAATGTGAATAATTGTTCACAAATACAATATTTTAGTTAATTGTTTGATGCCCAATGTGAATCACTGAATGCCCATATTGACAGTGTTAATTTGTTACCGCAGTAACAAGTGATCTCATGTCACTGAAACTTGGCATAAGCATTATTGCTGACAGTACCATGTGCAGTTCTGACTAACTTGTGTCACTTGTGCTACTGCAAGGCTTGAACATATTCCATTACTGCATATCTCATTTTGAAAAAAGGTACATAAGGGTGAAAGTAAAATGCGCTCCCTTGAAGAAATGGTAAATGTCCATTCATATTCAGTTCTAGTGACTATGAATAACAAACTGAATTTATAAAGCACCACAATTCGATTCACAGAATATGTGAGTGAAATACAACAACCCTAATCCTTCGTATGGAATCAGAACAGACTCAAAGTGGATGTATTGGTTTGTGTTGACTTTAGTGGGGCAGTTGGTAATGATGAAGATCTGATAGTGGATTGGAAAGAGAATCCACTAATACCATTACCAACAAATGACCCAAATGAAAGTGATGATGATGAGATCTGCCAACACAAGTCTACATGGGACAGTAATGTAAACAGTTTAGGTTAAATCAACTAGAACTATGCAGGAGTTGATATGCAGATGTTGTTATGGGTTAGTAACAGGGGCACTAGCTCAGTGGAACTACTATCTGCACTGTCAAACATGTTACACAATATCATACAGTCTCATTGTCTATTTTTCTGTGGTCAAGAGCTCTATGTTAATGCAAAACTGCATCACATCTCAGACTGAAAGAACTACTCAAACACCTCTCTTGTGAAAATGGCATTCAAAATATCTGTCATGCTAGATTCTGAGTACACAGTACAGGCAATGCATTGAAACAAACTTTTGTGAAAGATAAAACCTGTTGATAACAATTTGTTAAGGCCAGATTTGTATGACCACTTTTAAGTCCCATAAAGATGGAATGAGGATGATAGATGGTGTTCTAAATGATCTAAATCTTTAATATATATATCGCTGAAGCAAACACTTGTTCTAGGAATACTTTTTAAACAAATTATCAATACTGTCTACAATTATGTCAAGGCAGTATACTCATGCTTGTTTGATTAAATTAAGGAACGCTTTCATATGTGCGTATGCCAACTCTGATAAATATTAAGTTAAATAAGTTTCTCAAATTAAACCATGCATCTGTCAATAATTCATGAAAACATCTCCTTGGATCTGAGACAGTGATTCACACAATTTGCATGCATATGTTAAAACACAGTGCACAGTTTGGATGATGGTAAAATTGTTGGAAGCATGATACTCATACCACGGTTTTTGAAGAACAACAGACACAAGCCAACAGCAAATGGGGGGATGTAGAGCTGTGCGGGACTTAATGGTTAATGGAAACACAATATTATTTCTTTGAAAACATTATCTACAGCAGGGTGAACACATAACAGACCCTTAGTCAAAGTGACAATATCGCAAGAAGCAGACCAGATCCAGTTGATGGATCTATGGAATAGATCCCAAACTGCAACAATAACAGCTCAGACAATTACCATTTTTAGAGATGCTGAGGCATAATTAATCATTCGAATAAGCACAGCATTCATTTTAAATGTCCAGCGACACATGTTATTTTGTTTCCATGTCACCAAGGCTGGTACACCTAGCTTTGTGTACACAACATCTGAATTTCTGAAGACTGATCTGTAAATAATGGAATCTGGACCAGACAATCCAGTGATCAACAGCATGACCATTGATCAGAGCAAATGGAATCTGATGACGTGTGTCAACCAAGTCAGCAGGTCCGACAGATTAATTTCTTCAAAGGAGAACTTCCTTGGTCTAAGAATGTGACAGATTAGAAGTTTAGAACTTGTCCATTTTCTAATGCTGCTAAAATATTTGATTAGACACTTTATTCTTCAATTTCTTGCAATGTGAGTTAATGATGTTCCAAATTCTCAAGAATTATCAGCTCTGTATATATACAGGAAACTTTACAAAAATACACAGATATTTGCTTAAAGGTTATCAAATTTTTCATAAAAGAAAACAAATTTTAGGACAACTAAGAAGAACTCATGTATGTGCATCATTTTGCACTTATTGTATCAGATACTGGCATATATAATTTAAGTTTATTCAAACTCCTTTTTAACTGTGTCAGTGGGTTCCCTTTTGAATTTAAAAAGAATTACTTGCATCTATGAAAATTATACAGATATTAGGTGTTACTCTAATGGTGACACTATTAATACAGATCCATCATTAGCAAGCCTTGTGCATGTACAAAATGTTATCAATTAGAAATGGAAAATGTGTACCATTTTCTCTAAAGACATCCAAACAAGTGATTGAAAATGATGAAATATGTTAATAAACTCTGGGAAATGTTGCCTTTATCAATGATTAAACTGCTTTATCACTTAGACTGAAACCAGTTACTGCCCAATCTCAATGTGAAGAACGATCCACAACCCACTATGTAATTCTTGTTAGTACTGATACATTGGTATTAACAGATGAAACATGATACTGGTGATAGTGGTGATGAGATACTTACCTTGTCCTCAACCAGTAGTGACAAGCAACAGCTGAAGCATTGATTAATATGTGGCATACAACCATCTGTGCTTGCTATTATCGTGTATTGTCTGAAGCGATGATAAAGATGGATCCCAACTCCAATATAAAGACATTTCCATGGAGTTTACAGGACCAAAAACCAGAATAACAACAGGTGATTACCACACATCTTCAATGCATTACATAACTGTGTTCAGAGATAAGATCATCTTAAAACAAGTCCCTGAAACTGAAAGGTGTTTCCCAACAAAGGTATAGACACATCACTAACCACTAAAATGCCCAAGAGGAAAAAATACATAAATTTGGAATTCCTAGGGATGTGATACTTACGGGTTTGCTAGGGTAAACGTTTTCTAAATGTTCTTTCAATTTTCTTACAGTCCACTCCAGGAAGCAGTCGACTGTTTGGTCAGCGATTCTCTGATTTGGTGCTTTGACGATTAGAGTCACTGGGTTATCACCTAAATCCATCATACTTGTAATAAAGTATGTCCCTGTCACCTAGATATTCTGATCCGAAAAATGGTCACAATTTCATCGATTTCGGCACGCTGGTCCTGAATGATGAAAGCCTGACACCGACGAGTTCTCACGAAAATTGGTGCCACTGGGTCACTAACAAGATCGGAGGTTACAATTTCACGATTGTTTCTGCCAATTAATACTACTGTCACGCAGCTCCAGAGTAAGGTTTTGCTTGTCCGTTGGTCGAACAACGATCAAAACACACTGTAATTCAGCGAATTAGCTAAGAAAATGATGAATACGCTGTCACACCCGTTCTTGTTGTCAAAACTGCTGCTGGTTCCCCATGACGTAAGGTCATGTGACTTCTAAAGAAAGATGGCGACATCTCATTGGTTTACATTCTCGTTTTACATTCGTTTATTTTTATTTGCGATAACTGAACAACGACCATTCGTAATTATGTATGAAATATAAAATGGCCAAACCTCAATACATACAGTATGAAAATAAGATACACAGAGAACGTCCTTGATCACGGAACTATACGAGGTTAGACGGAAGTGCACGTGTACGAATGTAAACAACCAACGTGGTTCACGCAGCTCGCATCGATGCTAGTTTGAATGTTGAACATTAAAGGTGCTGAGTGTTGTCACTTGCGGTCTTTTCTTTTGAACACAGCTGTTCGTTTATATTTTAAAACCAGTTTTGTCACTTTGCATATGTATGTAGTATGTTTCAATGTTTCTACGTTTCCTTGCTTCGACCACGCCCCTTTCGACCACGCAAATGTACGTATTTTTTCCATTAGAAATTTGTTGGGAATATTTTCTACTAAATCTGTTCATGTTATGTTGTGACAAACGTAGCAGCTCATTGTGATGACGGTTATGAAAAGAATAAAGCATTTATACGCTGAGAGGGCAGACAGTTCATTATCCCGGATAACCAAAGGTTATATTATCATGACTTATCCACAGAGTACCCATTTGCTGCTGGGAGAACAGAAACTCACTTGCCTATCGTGAAACCGCATGTATCAAATATGCTTCGTTGTGGGGCAGGACTGAAATCCCAGAAACTCTTAGGGGTCGAAGCTGCCAAACAGGGTCACCCATCCATGGACCTTGCTTAATTCAGAGATATATGGTCTATACTTAATGACTTCAAATGATTTGTGACTCGAGTTCTATGCACAGAACCACCTCCACAACAAAATACTTATACATTTTAAAATATAGGGACAAATAATCGTCACTAATAAAAACTGCCAAGATGAAATAAAGCTAGCTGAAATAGGAGGGAAAACGTCTGTGAATGGAAATCTGTATTTATTTTGAAAGTAAGCAACACAAAAAACAGATTTTACACTGTTCTGAGGGATCCACTTGTCATTTCATAGCATTCACATTTTGAATCGATATAAAGACATTTACATTGTATAGTAAATGACTCTTGAAACTGTAATACGTAAGTCCCAAAACATTTGAAGTAAATTTAAAGTTACCAGTATTTTTAGATGTAGTATTCTTGTATATTAATTGAGGCTGTCATTTTCAACATGGCTAGCAGCTGAGGGGATGGTGTAAATCCAACTAGGGTGCAAGTAGGTAGCAAAGGTACTGTAAGTCCCCATGGTTCCTAGTATGGTGATCTACCCTCTGTTGTTGGCGATCTGTGCCCTGTTTGTATATTGTATTGTCCAAATAGTGATATTAGTTTTAACTTTCCACGCAAATTTTATATCTGTGATATTCTAGTTGTTTTACTGTCCGTCATCAACAGGTTTTGTGTGTCATCTACATATATTTTTTTTAAGTGTTAAATTTTCTCGGCACAATATAGCTGCAATATTGATGATGTGACATTAAATATGAAATCAGTCACTCACTCACTCACTTTAAACTATAACTGAGAATGTGTTGAGATGTTTATCTATCTTTAAACCAATGTCACGCTCTAAAGACATCAAACAAGCTGTGACCTCAATGAATTTTTTGTGTTTAAATATTGTACTACATTAAAAGTACAAATCCAGGATATGATATATGTTGTTTTAAGATATGATCAGTAATTTTTGTGCCTACTGTTTCCATAAAGCTGTTAAATGTTAAAATGGTCTTACAGAAGTGTTATGGGTTATACACATAACACAATGTGGGACAGCAATTACCAGTATCTATTTAAAAATATAATCAATATTTGCAGTGAATGTTACACCCTCATTTAGGAACTTTAAGCTATACGTCTGTTGGTAATTTACAGTCAGGGTAGTGAGTGAGTATGCTTTTAACTGCATTTGGCAATAATGCAGCAGTATCACAACATGGGCAGAATTGTGTTTTACACGACTTGACTAATTTTGAAAAACAGTGTCCCGTTTCACAAAGTCCTAGTAAGCACATGATCTCGTAACTTTCCTCATAGCATTCCCACCTTCTATACTGTGAGAGTTTTGTGAAACGTGGCCCAAGTCTACAGATATGCATGCAATTCAAAACTCCAATGTCACAACAGGGTGAACAATTACAAAGTGTATCCTTTTCAGTCAACTTACATGAATACCTTTAGCAATTAAAAGTTAACACTGATGGAATACAAACATCTACACACCTCTTTAAATAACCCACGAAAATAGTATGTGTTATTTGTGGCAATTGATATATCCCTGTTGTTTGCTACAAATTAACTTGACAGGTTAGTGTGGACAGGTTTCCAACAAACATTTCAAGCAGAGGTATTTTTAAAATATTCTACTCACTGACTTGATCCAAATGTATTTAATACTTAAAGAATGACATCAAATACATAATGTGAATGGCAAAGTGTATGTAAATATCCATGTAATATCTGATTATCAGCTGTTGGTGGGGTCAGGGGTAATGCATCATCCTTACTGGTTTTTTTTTGTCTTTCATAAATGTGAACACATTCCTGGAAGTAGACCTGCAAAGATCTGGGTTAAAATTCATCTTCAGTAACCCATGCTTGTCGTAAGAGGTGACTAATGGGATTGTATAGTCAGACTGACTGGCGTATTTGACAATTGTCATTTTATCCCAATTACATAGGTCGATGCTCATGGTATTGATCACAGAATTGTCTGGTCCAGACTTGATTATTTTCAGACTGCCATGGGTATATTGCTAAAACTCAAATCAATTTTAAAAGTAAGTAATTATCTGACAAAAAAAACAAATGCTTTCACGGACAGAAGCATCAAGGTATTGTTCTGTACTTTTGTTTGTTGTTTAACACTGTGCTAAAAAGTAATCAAGCTTGATTGGGATGGTCTGTTATTGACCTCATAGTTACCAGTTAGTCACCTTTTGTCCAGGTATATTCACCTCTTTTGACAGGCATGGGTTGCTGAATACCCATTTCTGAGCCTGATCTAAGCCTGGACTTTTGAATGAAGGTCACATTTGGAAATATGCCATGACTTTCCACTCAGCTGACATAGCAATTTCCAATAAATTCAGCTAGAGATGTGAGTATATGGGTTTTGTATATGCTGTACCGATTTTATCATCTTTCATAATGTCATGTTTAAAGGTCATGGCCATTGTTTTACGTATTTCGAGGTGCTATTGATCAAACCTGCTTCCAACGATTCAGTGAAGATCCGTGTTAGAATTGATCTTCAGTAAACCCATTCTTGTCGTAAGAGACGACTAATGTGACTGGATGGTCAGGTTCCCTCACTTGATTGACACGCCATCATGTCCCATTAGTGTAGATAAATACTCATGCTGTTGATCACTGGATTGTCTGGGCCAGACACAATTATTTACAGACTGCCATCTTATAGCTGGAATAGTACAGTGTAAAACTTAACTCGCTCACTCACTGTTGATACTGACTTTTCACAGGAAACACCTGACACTTGGCAGCAGTGTAACAGAATTTACATATAGAGTACCCAAATTCACAGACATTCAAAGGCATGACTGGAATTTGGTGTCATGGCATGATATGAGGTCATCTCTTATGCACTGAACAGTATCAAGGGTAGGTAAAATATTGGAATACAATCTCAGTTGGTGCCATTAATTTTTCAGTCCTTCCTCAGAATTCGTTAAAATTTCAGTTGAGTGTCCCTAAGGTTTTAGCCGCACTACACATACAACACACAGAGCGTCCATTAAGATTAAAAACAACACAAAACATTCCACACACTCTTTATTTGCTCATTTCATTGCCTAGAAATATAAAATATCAACAGTCAAGTAAAGGGTGGTCATTATAGGGGACGTGGCTGGAGTATTTTGTGAGGGGCATCTAATAGAAGGAAAGTCCATGAAAATACTCCTATGATAAAAAATCTCATAAAAATATTGTGTGACCAGTTTGGATCCTTGGGTGGGTCAGGAGAAATCCATGACCAAGTTTTTGTAAGGGTCACTCTTGACATAAATCCCAGGAACGACATGTCCAGGACGTCCCGGCTATAATCCAATGACTGGTCCCTATACATATCTGTATAAAAAGCCCAACATTTACAATGTCAAATATGCCACTAGTTCTAATAGAGTCATTCAGGTGGTTCAAGATATAACATGACAGATACAGATTCATTCAACCTATAACCTAGTTGGATTTATTCCTTTTGGGTTGATAACAGTTATTGTTTATGTGAATTACAAATGTTGACACAACACATTGAATGTCCTCTTGTTTATTTTATCATGGACACTTAGTATGATATGTTTAAGGTCCATGGTTATCTCCAAGTTGCCTGATGAAATTAGATTAGAGTCAGAAAATGAGATACTCTGTTAAGGCTTCAAGTCATGCCTGCATAGTTAATCCTCTCTCTTACCCGAAAAATGTCTAAAGAACATCAGTTTCAGGAGCTAAACTTGTTGCCATGGAAACCTAAAAATATATTTTCTTTAAAATACCCCAGATGTACCATTAAAATGCAGAGACAGTTCCCCAAAACAGAGACAAATATGAAGTCACTTTTAATATACCCTGCAAAACATGTCACAGGGCTTAATAGAGGTAAAAAGCTATTACTAGCCTGAAATGGTGACTGTTTCAAGAAGTATTAACCATTAATGAAAAGTAACAGTTCCAAAATCACAACACGTTCCCATTGTTGTCCAAATTTTGTTTTGCGGGATGCATTGTATGTAAGAAGTATTCTCTCTGAACTCTTGACTTAAAGTATGAAACCAGTTAGGTAAAAGATAACCGTTTATGATGTGGTCAGTTTTATGTTGTTAGGTTATCAAGGTGTCTTATCATCCATACCACAAATATAATTTCAACCTTATTCATACAGTGCAAGCACATGATGATGTGTTCACAATATTGGGAATAAAACAGAATTGTTCAAATAAATGGGTTAACATCTAAACAAGACAACAACAAAAAAAAAAGAAAAAAATGTTGAATAAGATTTGACTTTAATACAACAGATATTAATTCAAAATAAAATTGTGTTTGGACACTGTTTCTATGCTCATCATTCTATATTCTATAAACACAAACAAAGGCATATTGAAGTAATTTCTTATCAATAAATATAGTTACAGAACAACTTATTTATCACAAATAAATAATACAGACAATATAAAATCAGTGACATCATTCACCACAATATTAATAGCCAAAGCTAGCAGACTGAATATTCACCCAGTCATGAAAGAGTATTCAAGTATATGGGCATGGCCAACATAAACACCAAAAACACTTAGCTGGGTAGCCAATTATTGGACACAACTGTAAGATCAAGACAGCCAGCCAATGAATCTATTGGCAGGAAAATGAAATGACTCATCAGGATCCAAATAGAATTAACAAATTACAAAATTTAAGAAATTCTCAAGATAGCATATTCAACTTGATAACAATGTAAGAATCTTCACCAAAGCATTGTTCTAAGTAACAATCAAGAAGTTGTTACTATTGAAGTTTTATGTTTCAATATTGACTTCAATATTGATTCCAGCTTCTGGAATGCACACCAAACAAATAACAGATTTATGGTTATTTCAGTATAACTATAGTGCAAAAATAACACAGAAACACAGTTAGAAGGTTTATGCTTTTGATGTGATTCCAACACTTCCCTATTTATTTGAAGTGTGGTAAATGAACATGTTTCTTCTTATAATATCTTGGACGGGTACAATCAAGATAAATCTATTTCTGATACAGTTACCTGTAGGTAGCAGGCTGCAGGATTGGTGTTGCAAACCCCAAACTGACTGATGTTTGACATAATTAACATGTCAATACTTATCCCAAAATGTTTGGTTTAAAAAAAAAAATGATTGTAAAATTTGAGAAGAGATCCTCGTGTTAAATAGGGTTGCATGATGCTTTTCTTGTGTGTTGTACTATAAATTTCTTACTTTTAAGAAAACTTTTCTTTTTCTAATATACAAAATCAGTCAACTTTCATTACCTCTAACCTTCAAAATACAACTGCAGATAAGGCTTAAAAGGGTGAAATATAACATGGAAGAAAACTATTAATATAATCAGGAGGAAAAAAACAACAAAACACTTCGTTAGTTTGAAGTTAATGGATCAGCTACTTTAGAAATATACATGCCCTGTCTTGATGTTGGAAGATATTTTGAGAACCTATAATCAACAAGATAACTTACCTTTTGGATGAATAGCATTGCTAGTCAAGATGTCATTTAATGCACGTACCAGGGTACTTTCACTTACAGAATAATGTACACCATTACATGAAGCTTTATGAAAAGTCTTCCTGAAGCACCATGATGGACATTTTCAAGCTACATGAAGGCAGACTTTAAATAACTAAGCCTGATATAGATCATTCATTGCATGTTCCAGAAGAATACAATAAAGGGGATTACCAAAGAACAGGAAGTAGTTGGACTGGCGACTACAAACATAACAACCCAAACATTGATAAGAAGGAAGTGTCTAAGGAAGGACTTCAAAAGTGACGCTAAAAATTAGAAAATTGCATGCAATGCTGATACCAACATACCAAAAAATCTTTTGGAACTGGTAAAATATTGTTGTGTTCCACTTTATGTGTAATAGTGACCAGTTTCAGAATAAAGTATAACAATAGGTCTTTGAATGTCATTTAGATGTGATACAGATAAGGAAGAGGGTTTTCACGGATGTCAACTTGTTTTTTATGAGGAACATGTTTCAAAGTATATATCCTTCTTCAACAGGTGAATTTATTCAACATATTGGAGTATATCCTTACTCCATCAAATAAATTTATTCAACACTTTGGAATATATACTTATTTCATCAGGTGAATTAATTAATTCACCTGATGAAGAAGGATATACTCCAGTCTGAAACGTTGTGTTCCTCATAATAAAGAACTTGTCCCCCATAAAAACTATCTTCCTTAGGACAATAATAGTGTAATTTGTTGTCCTGAACTGTATAAATCCTGTGACTGCAATGATCATGAGACACTTGTAAGAGGCAAGATGTTTGTTTGTGCAGTCAACATTCCAGTCTTACAAATACAAATTTACCATGGTCCCATAACATCATGTTGAGACAGTGAGTTACGGTTGCCAGTGATAAGACAAATCTTGGCTTACTAAAACCATTACATATCCTGACTATAGTGTCAAGGTTGACCCAAGTCTATTAACATTTACAGACATTTTTATTCTAGCCACCTCACCTGACCCGTATTCATCATTTATCAAGAGACAGGAACATACATATTTATCTTAATGATAAACTCAAAGTGATGACAACTTTCTTACAAAATCAGATGTTACTGATATGAGCCGATTGCTTTGATTTGTACATATATACAATCATTGGCAAACACAGAAAGAATACTATTTGTCATGTTTGCCTTAACTTAAATACCAATGTACAGGAATTATACTCTCAAATTATGGGAGTTGGTTTATTTCAAAGCCTAACTTTATACATTGATATAAATCATCCATTCATATATCCCCATTCACTGATATACACTTATGATGTAAAACTGGTTACCAAACTCATTTTTGCAAACATGACCAACAGCAGTCAATTATTGTTTTATAAAAAACAACTGTCTTGCAAAATTAATAGTATTATTAGTAGTATTTATACGACTACAGCCTAACTACAAAGATGACCATTTGCTGTGAAAATCTATTTCCAAATTTGTGGTTTTAGCTCAGTCAATCTAGCATTTTATTCAATATGGTCAACAGATGAAAACTTATCAAAAGCTACATTTACATGTATATTCCACCCAACAAAAAGCAGATCATAGCACTGCAATTGCCGTAACTCTCTACTCCTTAATCCCATCCTGATAGTTACGGAATAACAACCATGCAATTAAGAGTCTGGCAATATGTACCAGACATTATTTGGGAATATGGTTAATCACCATCTTTTGCTATCAAGCATATTATATCTCCACCACACTGAATATTTCCTAATCTGACTCTAACTTCTCTCTATAAATAGATTTCTACGCTGTTATTTGATTATTGAAATAAGCAGCAAATAATATACTGGATAAAAATAGTTGGGGATATATGTAAATTTTGAAATTATGGACAATGATCTACTTATTCACTGACACTCTCATGAAATATCAATCTTCAAAATACTATTATCCGAAACATATTTTGTCCAGTATAGTAGTACTAAAGCTACCTATATAGCTTGGACTAAGCCCAGCCCCATCCATCCACTCAGAAGAGCATCTGAAAGTTCTTCTGCATCAATTAAATTCAAATGAACAAGTCTCCATGCTGAATGTATGTTCATAAGTACTGAGGCTGGTTGTCCATTTCAAGTTCGCAAGTAAGAGAAATTATGTGCTGCAGAGCTTGATTTGAGGAAATGAAACCTACAGTAATTGGAAGCAGTGCAACCTCAAGTAATAACATTGTTGCATCAGAATCATGCCTTGAAATGGTGATGAGGCATGTGGGGATGTTGACATAACATCCAGGACAATTTCTATGTGTATATAATAACAGAATGGGGCCAAAATATGCTGGACAACTGAGGATGGTTGATCACAGTTTTGGATCACAGATATCAGACATCACAGTTCCTGATGTTTAGTCTTCTCTATGCATCTTGCAAGTTCTTGCTGCCCCTAGGAGTAAATAGTAATAACCTCACTGCCGCTTCCATGGACCATCAACACTCGATCCAGCCCCTCAGTCAGCGCCTCCAGGAAAGACATGTCTCAGTCTGGTTAAGGATTTATTATCCATAAAAGGATATTTCACAGGGATCACTTTGGGCAGGGAATTTGGGACTTTTACCCATCGAAATACAAAATATCCCATTAAAATTTTAACAGGAGAAATTCCCATTACTAATGAATGTTGATACTATGTAATAATAAAGAAACATCCATAATTTCTTCTGAAAATCTCATTGTTCAGATTGAGGAAGAGATTTCACCCAGTGACCATTTGCTCCAGAGTGACCCCTGATATCATTATTGTTGGTGTGTTGAAAATGAGATGAAAAATTTGATATGATAAAGACATGCTTACAAGAAGTAAGCCTCTATTCAACTGATAGTGGTTACAATGTTTGCATGTCATGCAAAAATCCTGGTTCCCCACATTACGATTGTATGATTGTACAAAATGTGAAAAACGATTCTGATGTCCCATAATGTGATATTGCTGGAATAGCTCACTCGCTACCAATATGCCTCTCCACCATGAGGCATAATAATCCTATTCACCTGTGAAGATCAGCGTTAGAACTTATCTCCAGTAACTCATGCTTGTCGTAAAAGGGATCAGGTGGTCAGACTTGGTTGACATGTCATTGTATCCCAGTTGCATAATTCATCACTGAATGGTCTGGTTCAGACCCTGATTATTTGACTTCTGCCATATGGCTGGAATACTGCTGAGTGCAGCATAAAACTAAATTAACTCACCTATTTACTTTGCTGTTACAAGGCAATAAGTTCACTAGCTCACTATATGCCTCTACGGCAAGACTGATAATAAATCCTATTCACAATGTTGTAAATGGATACAGTGTGACTGCCTGGTCTCTGATGTTGGTGGTGAGGGAAGGTTGAGGATGACAAGTTGCGCATCTCTGGATTTATCCTTGATATGCTTGTTGAGACTGACAGCTGTGTGCATCCTCTTGACATTGCAGGAATCTCTGGAACAGTAATGTATGAATGTCATAAGTGAGTCAGTGAATAAGTAAGGTTTAACACCCCAAGTATTCAAGTTACATATTCAAAAGTGATGCCAGTGTATGAGACTGAGACAGATTTCAAATGGATGGTCTAAACTTAGCCTGCTCAATGGTTTGGTAAAAATTTTTAGACAACATGTTCCATACATCTGAGTAATTTCCTTTGGATTGTTTGGTTAAATCCATTTTGTTCTGGTTACATTTTGAAGTTACCAGCCCTGATGTCTGGCGGGGTTTTAGCTTATTTCATACACTGGTGATACAGGGCGCTATGTACCACTTGGGTGAATGCCACACATGTGGTGCTGACAAACCTGTAAACATGGTTGGGGTGAACCAGGATTTGAAATCATAATCATAGGTTTCTGGCAAGTACAAATAACTTGGCCACAGGTGGCCCTTGTCTGAATGTTATGTGATACAT
Organism: Haliotis asinina; assembly: GCF_037392515.1. Classification (NCBI taxonomy): domain Eukaryota; kingdom Metazoa; phylum Mollusca; class Gastropoda; order Lepetellida; family Haliotidae; genus Haliotis; species Haliotis asinina. The sequence goes on from NC_090291.1 coordinate 29,958,611, forward strand.
GACTGCACAACTGAATGTGGAACATCACATGCATGTAGGTCCTAACATGTCAACTGATTATTTTGTTATTGTTTCACTGAATTTATTGAATAACACATAAACTGGTTTGTTATCGCATCCAGTCGTCATTAAACATATCACATTTGCCTCCTAGTAGATTCATTGCAGACCACTATTATGACTTTAATATGATATTGGAGCCTTGATATCGAACACTGAGTTTATGTGCAAACACTGAAACAACATGCAAGTATCAAGTACCTTTCATATAGCCTTATAGGATTAGCAACAACATCATAAATGTGTAACCAAGCCATGAGTATATGAGAACATACATCAACAATTAGGTGTTCCACTCATGAATCCTTTAAGGAGCATGGATGCGTGTGTGTGTTAGGTGTTTAATACTCATCTCTATTCCAGCTACATGACAACAGCTTGTAAGTAATGCAAACTTGCAACAAAATTGTAGGGACTGCTATGAGCATGAGGTTATGATGACTCTATCAACCAAAACAATATGTCTGACATATGAGTGGCTACATATTGAAATAAAGAATATTCAGAAGATCACAAAATCCCCACAGAACCCGCAAATTTGAAAGAACAAATCATCTGCTAGTTACTTTAAGCCCAACTAGATGAGAGTATTTCTGTCTAATTTGTCAGTCTGTAAACAAGTGTAGTTATTCAGCTGTCAAATAAATAAATACAAATTTTTAAAATCCCTCAAAGCAAAAGGCAGCAGTGAACAACTTGGTCTTAATGTTGGAGTTTCATGAAAGAATACCTATTAGTTTTACAGATATGGTCTAAAGAGTGTGCGTCAAACTTTGTACGATGGAAACAAATTCGTTTTCTTAAAAATCCTAAACAGCAAAAGGCACCACTTCAGCACATGGTTAATACAAGTTCCCCTTTAGGATGAAAAATCTCTGAAAACGAAATCCACCCACTCCTTCTGAAACCAAGTCCAAATTGTATTCATGGATATAAGAAAACTAAACATGCCAAATACTTGCAAGAAGCAAAATGCACCACTTCAGGATCTGTTTGATATACTGCTGCTAAATTTTGTTTATACATATAGTTAGGTTTTTAAGTTATTCTCTGGAAACAGAATCCATCCCTTTCAGAGACTAAGTCCTAATTGCTTCCAGGAAATAAAAGAAATTAAGAATGGTCACAGATATGTAAAAGGCACAAGTCCCACTTCTTTACTACAGAGGTAGAAGTAAATTCAATATTATATTCATACACTCAGTTGCATAATCATTTAAACATCTTATGACTAAATATGACGAAATACTTCTCAAAGATCCAGGTAACTATCCCAGTAGGACAAATGATTGATGAAGGAATTAAGTAAATATAAATAAATATAATATCCATAACTATATATAATAGACATACATTGCACATATTGTATGTCAATTTCATAAGCTTGATTACTGCATAAAAATGTCACCATCTAATATTACACAAAGTGCATACAAAGATTTGTTCTTTTCCAATGGGTTGACTTTCAGGATTTAATGTCTTTCATTATCCAAACTGTAAATAACCCATTTGTCCTTAGCTTTCATTGGCATTTATTGTAAGGTCATCTATTCCCACTGTGCATGACAGAAGTGGGGCTGATAGTGAATTTTGTGGTTACGGTTGTACATGTGAACTAGTGCTGGCCAAAACAGTTTTGTTTGTGAAGCTGTGAAGAATAAAGAAACAAAGTGTTTATGATGGTTTGGTTGTTCTTTAGATTCGCATTAACAGCCACGGTCAAATACGAAAAAGTTGACCCTGGAGAAGGAAATTTTGAACTATGTCTACAACAGTTATCATCTTCTTAGAACAGATATGTCAAATGCTCTACATACGGTGTGGCATCTTCATCTGACTCAACATCACGGGGGTTTCTCAATCCACTGGTGCTACCTCCACTGAACGTATAGTGAACCCTCTCTTCTGGCTCCACAGACAGGGTGCTGCGAGACTCCAGGTTGAACTGGACCCGTTCGGTCGGAAGCTTAATGCTACTTTCCCGATGAATCCTGTCCATGATGGACTGAGCCTCCTGCAAACTCTAAAACAACAATTTACTAAAGTCATCAGCACCATTATCTTGTCAGTAATTGTTTAGTCACAAAAGATTTTCACCAGGAAAGACTGGAGCAGTTCAATTTCCATGGTCAAAGATGTCTGTCCAAGAAAGCATCATTTCAACTCATTTTGTCTTAACTAAGGCAATAACATTGCCTATATAATCATCTATTGTCAGGCTGAAAAACACTCTGTTGTAGTGTTCCTCAAACAGACCAATGCACCACTTCATAGGTGAATATTACTCCAACGTACATGTTTCTTTTTCAAGTTCATCTGCTGCAGTATCTTGGTCCTCTGTTCCATCTGTAGAGTCCTTTCATAGATGTATGCAGATATATCATTGTCATACTGTAAACAGAGTGAATAAGAATTCATTCTACAGATTTCAAAATTCATGCACTTTTCATATTATATTCACATTTACCACACTGCATCAATCTTCAAAAAGTTAATGCAAAAATGCTCTAGAGTCACTACAAGCATCTCAGAGTGGCAGAATTACAAAGAAAAAGCTGGACTTTTTCATAAACTTTTATGATAATAATTTAACGGATTATAAAATCTTCCCACGTTTCATTATTCTTCAGTTTACAAGGAAGTGTCATGTATTTCACCAAACTGAAACAGTTTTGGCAATGTGTACCATTTCAACAACTTCTACTTCTGCATTAATCCTCAAATGGTAAAGGTATTTCTTGAGATCCTCCTTCAGTTGGATACTGTTGTCCTCAAGCTCTGGACAAAGCTAAGGGAACCACTGAAGATTCTGCACACTTCTCAGGGACAGAAGACATTGTTTTTCTTATCAGAATAAAGTAAACTTGTGGTACACAAAATTAATTTCTGGACAGCAATCTAAACGATGGGATCCACAGTTAAGGTGTTTGCAAGTTCTATTACTTGCATAAGCTTGTGGTGATTGTGACCATAACTCTTTTAATCTGAATTGTACCATCCTCACAGAAATGGTCAGTCTTAGCAAATGTGGAATTAATGAATGATGGGTATATAGTAATACTCTGACCACATATACATAGAAATTCCTGCAACAGTCAGGAGGAACATTTATTTCCAAAGCTTATGGGGCAATGTTTACACTGATTCAGAGATGCCAACCCCAAAGTGTTGCAATTAATAGTTTCAAGCATAAAAACTGGTAGTTTGACCATCCAATTAGTAGTCAACTAAATACCTAAAATCATAATGGATTCTGAGAAAGATAATATGACACTAATCAAGAGTGAATACATAACAGCCGATTTCCAAATTGTCACCAATACATTTCGTCTCGTCTCTTTTTGGTGAAAATGTATTAATCAACAAAACATGTGTTTTTGTTTAAAAATCCAAATTTTAATGAATTTTCGTAAAATGTTTTTGTAGCTTCAGACCAAAACTCATACCAACTACAATACACTAATAGATGTACACATCTCTGCTGATTTACTTTTTTCAATACTGGAAAAGCACTTGCTTGAAACATAACAAGTGTCAAGTACACAACATAAGTATCTTTTAACAAAGGTTCCTGCATAATTATACTGGTGATGATACAGGCAGATACACTGTATGCAGAGTTGATTTCAATTACTATGTCAAAAGGATACGAGCAACTGTGAAGATCCTGATAGAACATTTGCTCCAAGTCCGATGTTGTTTCAGAAGAAAGGGAAGTAACATCAGCAGGCCACCATCGTGTGGAATAGGTTAAGGAAGTGACAATACACAACAGCTACATATTCATCATCATTCTACACTCAAATGCACATTAGTCAACATCCTTCCATATATCTATACAGGGGGCAGTGGGGCAGCCAGTTTTAAAAGTATTCTCTTCAATTTCCCACATAGCACAACATGTAAAGCTCATTTCTGGTGATCCCTGCAATGATGCTCCTTTAGAATTTCTAAAAAGTGGCAATGAGCTATACTCACTCACTCATCATATATCCATCCATAAAATGTCACATATCAAAATGATGGCAGTACCAAAGAGATCGCAAACCTGGTACGTGACTTCAATGCATTTCAAAATGCTCAAATTTTGTAACAATTAATTAGAAAATATACATTAAAATACATTTTAACATGAAAAAAAAGAAAATATTAGAATATGTGCAATATGAAAGTGTCATTTGTGTGCTGTTTCTCTTTGCTGAATTGCTATAATCCCTGATTCTATGCAAAGTGACATGACAAGGATATGTACAATCCACCATATGTCCAAGGTACCTTTGAGTCTGTCAGAGTTTTCAGGGAAGTGGTCGATGCCTTTCAGCACCATCAGTGATAACTCTGAGGCATTTATGTTCTTCAGGGTCTCTGGAAACAGTGAATGTTTTTTAGTTGTTTTCCAGAATGTTAGTACCATGCAATACATTATAAACTTCACAAGTATACTACTCAAGACGATTTCTGACACTGATCTATATCTTCAAGCATATGTGTACAATGGACAAAAGTACATGCTATGATACCTGCTTTGATGATGTACTCTCATTCTCACTTTCTTTTTTTTTTTCATCTGTAGACATCCAACAGCCAAAATTGATCACCAGTTTCCTTGATGTTTTTCCAACTTCTATGTAAAGCAAAGACCACCATTCTTTGCAATGTACAAGGTAATGGTTCTTTCATACAGCTTCTTAGCCTTAGCCCCATCATTCGTCCACAACATGTGGCAGTGGGGTAGTCTAGATCTGTCATACAGACCAGGAAGCAAATGTGTCGAAGAAATCCCATGCAAGTCTAGAAAGTGTGGCAAGTCTAGATTTCCACAGCCTCAGGCAAATTAAGAAAGTCTCAAGGCTCCTTTTCATTAAATTTCATTTTTTTCACAAGAAGCCTTTTTTCAGTAAAGCGTTCATTTCAGAGACCCCATCACCAAGGACTGATTCCCTACATAGGTACAATGTGTTTAGTGTATCCATTTTGATGTTGCCATAGCATTGGTTATAGCGGAGTAAAACTAAACTCACTCAATCACTCATCAGCATTAAGAATTCACCTACCCAGGAAGACTCTGTAGCCTTTCTCCTGTCTCTGCTCACTCCACTCGTCTGGCCATGCCAACATGACTGTGTTGTGACGCAGGACACCAAGACCTGCATTCTGGATCCTACAACATACAGATTTACCAGTCAAGATCATTTATCACACAGACGCATTTCAATTTCAAGATATACAAAAAACATAAGTGTACTGTTTCAAATTATTTATTTTTAGGCTAAATATAACACGTGAAATGTTCGTCAGGCATTGGCGCGTGTCTTTTATTTGTGTACATGACCATTTTTTTGACATGGCTGCATCCCAATCATCTATTTGTCCACTATAAGAATGAGTGTGTGTAAGAACAAGTGTGACAGATTCTACAACTCACTAACACGTGTTAACCTTTCCAAGCTGTATTTCTGAGAGAAAAAATAAAACTGTGTTCCTCTCTTGTCACTTTTTTTCTATCAAAAATAAGAAAAAAAAAAGAATCCTACCACCCACGTCACTTTTGAAAAAAACATGTGCCTGAGAAACATTTAATTTCTTTTATGCAACCTTATAAGATAATAATAGTTTGCATAAGGGGGTTTGCTTAATGGGATATTAATATTTTTTCCCATTAATTTCATTATAACCTTTGATGATCGGCTTTAGCAAGTACATGCACTAAAGGTGAGATATGCAGCCTTTTTGCTCCTTTTGTCATCTGAGATATTGTTTTCCTTTTGCAGGACTCCCTCAATTCGAAACACTGCAGCAAGGAGGATCACCTACACATGACAAATGCCTTCTTCTAATGTGTGCGACATGATTACATCAGAGAAGCCTCGGATTTTGCTCTTCTCGATCCATTCATCCAGGGACTGAAAGCAAGTACAAGATCCACTGAAGCATAAATACATTTACATATTGCTTCTGTATAATGATAAATGATTTTATTGGAAAGTCATTAAGTTATTTGTAAAAGGCACTTACATACCTTTCTGGCAGTTTTGATATCATCAACGTGTTCAGCATATTCTCCTTCCAGGACACTGTTGACCATTGTTAGACCTCTTCCTGAAAGTATCGTTTTTGTAACTGACTGTTTGTTTGCTGTTCAGTGTTGCAATCTATATAGCAACAGCCTGGAATTAATCAAGCATTTGACAGACAATCCTCAGATCCATATTACGTTCAATAATCAATGTCACTGGGGTACACTATGACCGATATCACCATGTCTGACCAACCAATACATGAAGTCAAGCAACTGGAGTCCTCTGACCTTCACTCCCCACAGCAGTGCACACACAAAGGAGCTTTTAACAAAACTGTCACTATCAACTGCTGTTAGGTACAGGCATCAATTATCCTTTCCATCTGTGTGTACAATATGCCAATCAATATTGATATCAATGTAGTTGATTTAAGAACAGAATAGTACTGAAAGAATTAACAAAAATAATTTGGGATAATTAGAAAGTTGTATCATTTCTTTTGCTAATGGATAGTCAACAGATTTTCCATCTGGTAAATAGTTTTACATAAGAATAGTTTGAGACCTCAACATCCTTTGCTGTGCTCCTAGCTACACACCTATGCTAAAGTATTTGTCACTTGACATCATTGCCATAGACTTACATGTTAATTTAGTGTAGTATTTGTAAATGATTTCCTTACATTTGATTTTCGTAAGATCCAAGTCAAATTTTGCACATTTGTGAGGAATCATATTACCTACAATCATATAATTTCTGTTTAATTTTCCGCTGCTCATTTATTGAATGGTAACAATTTAATCATGATATGCACAGTGCTGCGAACTCCTTTAACATGGCAGTCTATGGTATTGTGTATCGTGGAACCACACACAAGTTGATAAATGTGATGCCATTAGTTAAACAATGGTTGGAGAAAAACTGAAACTAAATGCACAGAGCAGGGATGATTTCAAATTTGCCTGTCAAATTTGTCAAGTGACAAATACCTTTGGCATGGGTCTCTATCACTATTAAAGAACCAGTCTGATAAAACTACACTCAATTTTACCAATGAAAAGTATCTCTATTTCTCATGAAGGAAAAACATACCTGCTTTCAGCTGACATGCAAATGTCATCAACTTTGGTGATTTAGGTGTGAAATCCTCATCTAGCTTGACAAGGAGCAAAAGCTGTGGTCTGAAATATCAACAGTGATCATTGATATCCTCTACAATGAGAACTAATTGTTGTGAACACTTCAGCAGAGTCTGAGATGAAGCAGCTGACAAATCGCTGAGTTCTCATCTTGTTATGTCCATGTTCAGGTTATCAACTGTGGAGTACAGTTAGATCAACATTTGATTATTTCGTCTCATGAGTAAAGTTATGTTACATTAAAACTGTACATTAAAAGTAAATTAAAAAAAAAAAAGAATAATGCTTAATTTCTATAATGATCAGGACTCGCCAAACCATTCAACCAATGAGTGCTTTGAGTTTTCCACAGCTTCGCTTGCCATCCTTAGATTTTAGCATAAATGTGGACTTAAACTCTTGTTAGTAGACACTGGTATCCTACCTGTGGTGCAGATGGCTTTTTACCATTATGTTCACTTGAAATAGACTTACATGGGAATATTTAAACTCAGAGAATTATGCCGAAGATACTAGTTTTCTTACAAAATATACAACATACACTTCAAACAATAACATATAATGATCGCATTTAACATGACAACTGAAAGAACCATTGAGGCATTGAGGCATTGAGGCCTTGAGGCCTTGAGGCCTTGAGGCCTTGACACTGCTTGTACTACTAACCGCCAGTTTTTGGTGTGACTGGAAGATCCCTTCATCCTGAAAAGGGCATGCTGAGCTGCAGACATAGCTAGGCCTCTCATACCATCTCCCCACTCCTTCTCAGCACTGTACAACACAATAACCACTGAATCACGGTGCAGTACAGATATAAACAACCTTATAACAAAATATAACTGTCTATTGACCAATCATCACAGCTTTACTGTTTTACTGCAAGTTTCCATAATAAACTGATAATCAGAGACCTTGAGCGTTTTGGCAAACAAAGAGCTATCAATGACTTTTAGGCCACAGAAAGATCAAAATTTTCAAAAACAGTTATTTTCAGAGACTGTACTGTCATAATTGCGGGTGTAAAATTGTAACAAATACGGGTTGACACCTTGAAATAGGTCTAAATGGGTTTAAATTTGTGAGATAAAATAAAGGTCAAGCATTCAAACTTATGGATTAGTATGTGTGCTAAGTTAAAACAATGTAAACAGTCAATATAGTACCTACCCCTTGTATTCCACATATTTGTAGACAGCACATGCCAGCACCATGGCAATGAGAGCATAGTACCAACTGGATATAAACATGAGACTGAGGCAGAGACCAAGCCCCATGAGGGACAGACTCCAGTGGTAGCACCAGAACCGAGGGCGCCAGTGGGGGAGACGAAGTAAGGTCTGAAGAGCACATGCCAAGTTGATAAAACCATAGCACATGAGGAAGAACATAGTTACGATTGGAGCAACATAGTCCAGTTTGGCAATAAGAATTCCCAATTCAGCTATGAGAGTGGAGAGAATAAGTCCCCGGATTGGTTCACCACCTTTGGTAGTATGGCTGAAGAAATGCAGGAATGGTATGACATTGTCTTTGGCTATAGCTTGTAACAGCCGTGGAGCACCTGGAAATAAGTTATCATAATGACGCAAGTGATAATAACTAAATTCCAAACATTTATGATTTGTATAGAAACTTTCCTTCATGTAACTTCAATAGTTTCTAATTAAGTTGTCCTCATTTCATGTAATAAGCACTAAGTTAATACTTATACAGCATGGGTCTTTACTTTGTAAAAACAAATTTAAGACACCAATTTTCCTTTTCGTTTGTGAACTTGTTAAGTAATATCAGTGAGTAATGCCTCAAGAAAATGTGCAACCATTAACAAGCAAACAGATGGATTACTCTGTTCCAATTTCCCCTCTGCACTTCCGGTTGGGTGATAATAAACATGATATACACAATTTCTCTTTAAGTAGAGTTTTATAGTTACATTTCCACAACATGTGGGTAAGCAGCTTCATATTCTGATTGAGATATTTATAGTTCTTGGACAATGTGCTAATTGCAGTAGCTCTATGATCAAGGGACCATTACACAAAAAGTATAATACAACCATACTTTAGTGAATACTTATGACAACTTCTTTGAATGGCATGTTTTCAGAAGTAGGAGAGACAGGTGAGAACAAACTTTACGGATTAAGAACTTCTTTCTCAAGGTGATACAACGTTTTCATGCAGGTCATACCTGCTTGACAATGATACAAGAATGTGTAGCAAAATGTCACATTACCTGAATAAAGAAGTTGTACATACAAAAAGATTTCCTCAATCAATGACAGCTGTATCACTATGACCATTTATTGAATGGGATTAAGCTCTCCACCTACCTGTCAGTGCTTGTAGGCCTGCTCCTACTGTTGACTGGAAAGAGCCAATGATGATCACCCATCTTGTTGGCCAAGCTAACTGTGCTATCACCAGATCTCCATTTATACTCTCACCAAACCTGCAACAGACACTTATGTTAATACAAACCCTCTGAGAATCTATGTTGTCATTGGTCCCCACCAACCTGCCTCACACAAGGCAACAAGAAGACAAAGTGAGCAATAGTCTCCACAATCTCAAAATATTCTTCATGAATATGTCTATGAGTTATATTTATGTTAAATGTTTTGGCGAAGTAACATTGATCAGTTCTACTCCGGAAAAGGGCACTACCACCAATTTCAGTCAAAACTATCAATCCATCAACACTCATATGATCAATCAATGGTTTGTCTGGTCCTGATTTGATAACGAATGGGCAGCATAAGAATATTGCTGAGCATGGTGAGACACAACAAAACAAACCACAACAGAGTCAAAGCAATCATTGATGCTCTTCTCAAGCGTAATTACTGGCACTTTCAGCACCAGAGTAGGCATCCTCATGTCAAGTGCTCTTGGACACATACTGACAAACTGACTGATGTTCATAAACTCAGTTCAGATTCTCTCCTCAGGATATGCAAACAGTGTCTGCGTTACCATCTAAAACAGTACCCTCATAACTTCATCAGTATCTTTGATATATTAATCTTCTATGCCTATTGTTTTCTAAAGCTGTACAAGTTACAAGCACATACGCAGATCTGATTTAGTATCATGTGAACTCCTGTTAACATCTTTTTTTCTTGGTGTTGTGGTCAGTTTACTTGTTACATCTCAGCCATTGTTGATATTCTATGCATCCTATTCTCCAACGTTTGAGGGGATCCTATAATGATCTGTGGTGCGTCTCAATTTCCAACAGAAACAGGTTGCTGTATGAAATTGTAGGGAAGAATCCTTGTTCATGAACTGAAAGATATCCACTGCAGTTATTGCCATCCTATTAATGAGATTTTCCCTTTTTAAAGATGCAAGCAAACCCACTTACTTGTCCCTCAGGAGTGGTCCTTCTATACAGGCAGCAAAGAACAAAACTGATGACAGATCTTATAGATGTTAAGAATGACCATGAAAAACTCATGTAAATAAATGCTCTAAAACATATCCATGATCATATTGAAAACAATAACGGATCAATTTAATTCATCATATTGACAAAAGCAGAACATGCTATATTGACATAAAAACTGTTTACCAAATTTGTAAGTCTGTAATTCTTGAAAACATATCATGATCAAGACTTGCAATGTACCTCTCCTTTAGACATAGGAAGGGTGCCAAACTTTGAAAACAATCCAACTAACAACTTACTAGTTATTTAGTTCTTATTTGTACAAATATGTCTCTGTAAGGACAATCAGAATTCCTTGGTACTACTATATATTAAGTTGCAGAAAGGATACAAATCAGTGAAGTGGATCCAACTGCCCATAGTGTTCCCTTTGGAATGGACTTCTGGGGATCTTTTAAGTCACCTGAATAGTTGGCACCTTGTTCAAAACCTGAAACATTCCACAAGATTCCATTCACAGATTTATCTCATAAAAATATATTATAAGAAAAAATGACAGTTATTAAAGTTTCATTTCACATATCATTTGTAAATCGTTAAACCTTTGAAGATTGGTAATTAAGCCAAAATGAAAACGCAAATCAAGATAAAGTTAAAAATGCTGAGTACAAGACCTTTCTATTTATTTCTTCAGTATACTTCAATTAAAAGTACAAGTTCAAAATCAATAGAAAAGTTATTCTTCAAAATGTTGTATCTCTCCTCAAATGTGCAGCTCTTGAAAAGTGGTTCAACATAATTGGTCAAAGAGTTCGCTCGCCACACTGAAAACCTGAGTTTAAGTCCCCACATATGTGATGCCAATTCCCACGAAATATCTGATGTCAGTTTCAGAGTTATTATACTACTGGGCCCAGATTTTCGAAGTTCTCTTAGCGCTAAGATAGTCGTAAGTTAATGTTAATGTATGGCACTTACAACTGTCTTCACGCTAAGAGAGCTTAAAAAATCTAGGCCCTGGGTTTTTGAAATGGGATGTGAGTGTTGTTTAAATACAACATGGAAAACTATATCACCTGCCTGGGTGTAAGAGGCCATTTTAATGTACAGAGGATCAGGCTTGATGATTTAGCAACCATTCGGACCACATCAAGCACTGCTCACAGAATCAGACACTGAACTGTCTGGTCTAGACACTATCATTCATATAACGGTGAGTACAGCATTGAACAACAATCACAGACACACGTATGCAACCTTTTACACATTTACAACAAAGCTGCTATTGTAAGTATCTACCTGTTATGGAAGGGAAGTATATAGCCAACAGGATCATGAAGCTGGTGGCTATGTCAGTGGTGATATCCCCTCTCTGCTTGTTTGCTACAGTGCTGCTGTCTGGGTGGACACCTGCCTGAGTGTAATGGGAATACAGGTTATCTGAAACAAACAAAACAAACACTGATTTTATCCAGCATGAGTGAGGGCAGATATCAAGTTTAATGCCATGTTGCACAGAACTTCAGTATACCGTGGCATGGTGTCATGTGGGTCTGAGGTTATTACAACTTCAGTGAATCCAAAGAGCATGGGTATGGTGGCACAAGCCAAGAAATATAGGTCAGACCTTAATTCCACAACATAATTACTGGTTTCAGGCCTAAGAGACACAACTTGGCAATGTTATTGCTGGCACTTCAGATAACTTTGTCACACATGTTCCTACATCAGTGAAATAATACTTCAGTTTACATTAGTGACATTATTTGATTCATTCAATATGATACAATAAGGGTTTTCACATTTCAAGAAAGAAAACAATCAATTACAAAAATAATCAAAATCCTAAAACAATTACTTCTTGAACATATTTGTCATAAAATGACTTTGAAAATCTGATATATTATACTTCCCTAGAAATGATTTCAACCATTACTTGCAAATAATGGTACACCTACAGAATACTGGATACCTACCAGCCATATTGTTTAGAGTCACGTCACACTAACCCCCAACACTAACGGTAACCCTAAACCTTACTCTAACCCTAACACTAAACCTTACTCCAACCCTAAGAGAGATGGTGGAAGGTATCCAGTATTCTGTAATCTTACCCAAATAACAACAAGTGACAATACCCATGAAAACTCCACTGGTAATGCCTGGGATTCCTGGCACCACTCTGACATCATTGTTGAGGAAGTAAGGATCACACGAGGTGTAGGAGCTGTTGACTTCTGTACAGAACATGTTGAATAGTGGTCCTGTTTCATTCTTGATACACATCATGGTGCCATTCATGACCACTTTACTGTAAGGCAGGATATGATCTCCCAGCATACACACCCTGAAGTAAACACGACTGTCATAGAGTCTTACCTCAGTATGCAATATTATATCCCAAGCTGGTTATCGTTCACAATATCAATCAATAATCAGAGCTCAAAAATCAATTAATAATCAATTGTAATCATAAATTCCACCATGAAACTCCTGTTGGCAATCATAACATTGTATAAAACAGGCACATAATACTTAGATCAAGAGGATCTGTTGTTTATATCTTGATTTACATGACAATAAAGAAATATGCAGGTTTAGCTGTATTTTTATGAATATCAATAGTTTAAAATTCATTAATGTTTTTACTGATCTGGATGAAATAGGAACCAACAATATCCAAAGCTTGAGACATACCTGATACTGTTATCAGCATTTGATACAAAGATCCCGATGTATATGCAGATAACAGACACAATAACGAAGGCTAGAGTCAACGATGACACCTTGGTGACAAACCTCACTCCAACCAACACCACAAGGGCAATAATCAACAGCAGGATTGTTCCATACACCCGGAAGTTATTGTACATGTCTGCTTCTGTGCCCCCTGTAAATATGGCAATCTCTGGGGCCAGATATGTCTGAAAATAACAATCACATTTACATATGTCATATACTTTCTGTATGAACTTTATCAAACAGTTATGGTTAAGGATCTATTTTAAAACTATACTGAAGGTTAGCAGGGGAATGAGTGAATATAAATATAGTTAGACACTGTTTTCACCAAAACTATGTCAAGGAACACCAGGAAATAGACTTTGCACAATAAAATCATTGATGGAGTTGAACGAGGTGTGGAAGTATCTTTCATGAGCAACTCTACCTTATATTTTACAAATACTATGCATTCATAATTAATATTTTTTAAATGAAATATCATTTCAAGGTTTGATTTTTCCAAAGGAATCAACTATGAATCAATGTTAAGCATATTCAACATAACACCCAAAAAATAAAAAACTATGCTGGAAAGGTCTTAAAATTGTTCACCAAACATGTGTTTACATAATAGTTGATAATACCCCCGACCACTTGGATGTTAGATTTCAATACAGATCCCAGTCAATGTATGCTTGTTAAACAACTTAAAAGATTATGTGGTCAAGCTTGGTAACTTGGTCATTGTAACTTGATAGCATAGATTGTCTCATTCTGAATCCATTACCTACATGTCATCATCACAAAGTTGAAACATTGCTGAGGGACACTTGAATCAACAACAATCATACTATTTCAAAATATCATGACCCCTACATCATAATACAGTTATATACTATGGCCTTGGAATCTATTTATAATAGAGGCCCTTGTACATGCAGCTCTTGTTCAAGTCTATTGCCTCCTCATCAGGAGCAGCAGCTACCTTGACATTTCCATGTAACATCATGAAGCCTTTACCTCCACGACATAGCATATGCTACTCCTTATCACAACAACCATTACACCTGGCCGGTGTTAGGATTACATTCATGTACAGAGGAAGAATATGCCAGGATCTTGGCACAATATCTATATAAGTCACTATATGAGTAGATATTATGGGTAAATGAGTTGATTGGAAATTATGAAAGACAGTGTTTTCTTACACCACACTAGTTCAGGCAATTAAGAAGATATTTATGAAATTATAATCATATACAGAGGTGGTTCCAGAATATGAATATTCAGTTGGAAGCACCGTTTTCCCAGATCCACATGTAATATACACTACAATATAGAAGCAAAGTCCTGTCATCATAAGAAAATGCTTAACTATTACCTGTACACAACAGACAATGTGTGCTAACGTGACAGGTTTAATGGTGTTTTTAGAATTATTTCTAGGGAGATCATGGTTTGGGACACTTTACTCATCGTCCCATGATAAGTAAACTTGAAAAATCAATCATCATGATCATAGGGCCCTAAATTCTTGAAAGTTCACCCAAACTGAAAACTTTTGTACTTTAAACTTGAACAAAAATTGGAAGTTGTATGGACGAACAAGTAAACTTAGTCAGGGGTTAAAAAATCCCATCACCTGACACCCTGGACAAGTCAGTTTTCATTTCAGGCAATCAAATAATTATATCGTACTTGTCCATGGGCTACTAGATGATTTCCACTTACAGTTTTATACTGCAAATACAAAACTTGGATTTCATTTCAAGTCTGCTCAAAATAAAGCTATTAAATTTTAGTTATCTTTCAGTTTTGCTATTTATCACTTCTCAATAAATGGTCTAGGAAACATAAACATCAAAACCATGTTGATTTTTTCTTTCATAATTACATCATCATGATCATGTCAATAAAATCATAGCAAGTGCAATATTAGTCAGGACATGTTACTTTGTCGCAAGTGGCTTTAAAAATACAATTTGAAACCCTGTTAGTTTCTACCACTGTATTCACAATGTGGGGATCAGTGACTGTATGTATTGGACTGTATTGTGTAGTCAGGTGTTGTGTGGGGTGTGGGTCCATGGTGTTTAGAGATTGATATAAATGTGTACAATGGTATATTTTTCGGACATACAATTAATTTTGCAAATGTATTACCTGACTAATGAATCACAGCAGTCCCCTTTCAGAACCCAACAGACTTCTTTCATCAATGTTTGTTCATTCATAATCAGTGATAACAGACTAGTAATAATATTCTTTAATATTTAACCCTAATGAACATTCAAATAGTACACAATTTCAAATTGTGTCTAGTCTCTATGGTAATTTACAACATAACAAAACTTTCCACTGACCAGAAGAATCTCTATTGATCCAATAAAGTACATGGCTACTGAGACCGAGAGGCCTAGATAGAAGAGAATTCCCACTGCCCCACCGAACTCTGGTCCCAGGGACCTTGATATCATGAAATAGGATCCTCCACCTGTCACTACTCCATTGGTGGCAATGGCACTCATAGAAAATGATGTCAGCAAGCTCTGCAACACAAATATATGAGACACAATCTTGTGGAACATTTCTGTTTATAATACGCACACACTCAATCGCCTCACCACCCCACCCCTTTCATATACAAAAATGCACATGGAAGATACAGCTTGTAAATGTCTTAAAACATCATTGTCTTCCCAGAAGAGCAATACTTCATTCCGTTTTCCATATTTTACAAGACTGCCTTGATATTACTGGAATACTAGAGCATAAAACAAAAGGCTTAATTATCAATATAATCAACTGTATCTACAAATCAGTGCATTGAGGGGTTGAAAAAGACAAATCTATCAGACTGAATGAAAATCCACACTTCCATCATGCAGATGACCCATTACCTAAAAAGCTGTGCACACAACAATGCTGTTTTGTTTCCTGACTAACCACTGGTCTAGTTCAGCCAGATATAATTTACTGGAACTGACTTTGAACAAATGCCAAATACAGAGACTGCTCATATGCACTCTTCACAAATATGATATAGGCGGAAAAGCCAAGTAATGTTCTAAACATTACAATTAAAACTTTCTACAAATATTTATTACCATAAAGGACTCTCATATTGCTTCCAAGGACCCTAATTAGAATTAACAATCTGGGTTCCCTTGGGTCCTACTTTCATACTATCAGAAAACCCAGAAAGGTAGTCTTTATTTTCAGGTTGTGTTCCCTTCTAGGAATCAACCCTTCATCATTTGCTGGCAATAACATATTTCTCACCACTGAAGAACAGATGAAGACGATGCTGAATGCCTCGAGAGCCCCGGCCGTGCCCACTATCCATGATAACCTCACAAAGTAGATCACACCAAATATGTTCTGTATGCAGGGCAGGTAAACTCCAAGAATAGTGCCAAGGTTGGCTTTCTGAAAAGAACAGAAAAGCTCAGAACAACAGCTAGCTGATATCATGATAAATGTCAGTCTATTTCAATATTCTCTTAGCTTTGTATTGCACCTGGTTGTGTGTAGAATATGAATGAGCAAATAACTGATATGGTGAATCATAATGTTTGGACTGAGTTCTATACAATTATCATGAATATGCATATTAGCCTGAGCTATCACAGTTCAGACTTTTGGAATATCTGCAGAGATATTTCTACATCTTAAATACTTTGTAAATTGAATAAGCAAAAACAAAAAGCCTCTATATGAGATCCTAATTGGCATCCGTAAGATCCATGAGTATCACACGATCATTCCTGCCGAGTTTAAAGATAGGACACACAAAAAATGCTATGGTATGTCAAGTTGTAAACTGTTATAAGTGTAAGATAATCAAATCAATCATAACAGACAACTCAACAACTGGCTCATCAAATAACTTATGAAATGTTACACAAATTCCTCAGTTGTACAGGAAAAGAAAACAATTCTTCAAAGACATACTGGCCTTTGTTTGTTTGGAGCCAATTTCTTCATCTGGTACAGGTGCTATCCCAGCCTGATAGTGGGCTATTCCACTTAAGAGATGAGACAAGCGACCTTTCTTCTTGATATTGTCCTGAGATGAATTAGTGAAATGTTAGAATCTGTCTCCTGTGAAACATTATCCACTTTGGACTAGTGTCTATTAGTTATTATTCATTAGTTCTCACATTTGAATTGAACTGAAAAACCGTCTAAGAATTCATAACACATAACTTGAAGACAAATTGTTTTTCGTTCCAAGAGCACAATCATAAATGAAGTAATTGATGTACCTTTAAAATTCTTTCTGGCAAGCACCACAGCATCTAGTATAGATCTAAGTAACAGGACCAATAGATATTTTATGTGCTTTCTCTCTGGACCATGATCAGATTTCAGCAAAACTAGCACAGATCTAACACTTAATAACTTACATAAAATAGTACATGATTGCTGACTGATAGTCATGTGGAACTACTTACTTCATATAGGGCCATCTGACCTGGTTCCCCATTCTCCTGTACACCATTTTCAGGCGTTTTGTTAGTTCCATCTGAAGCTGCAAATACAACTCATAAAAATCAAACTCTTACACTTCAGCTTACAGCTTTCGTGAACTTCACAATGCCATAGATGACACGCAGAAAGATCATGTAACTATCCTGCATGAACAAGCAGTCATACTTATGCCCACACTATGCCCAACACATGGGCAAAAGCAGTATGAAAGGTATAAGTTATCCTGTTCATGTTTTCTGACAGAAACCTGTAACATGTGACAGACAGATCCTAATCAGACGCCTTAACAGGATAAATGCTTGTCCCAAGTTCTGCTCAGATTCTTCCTTGGCAAAGTCTACGTTTCAGCAAGAATATTTCTTTGATACAAAGAAGAAAACTGTTGTAATATAGCTACAAAATGTCCGCTACTCTATTTGGGAACATAAACTGCATAAAAGAACTTTTTATGTTGTACACAACCATTCAGTAAGTCTAGACTGAACATTGAATCCTGTGTATCGTATTTAGACATTACACATGCACGTTGCGCTTGTCGATCTGATTATGATATACAACAAGTGATGGTATGTCAGCTATTAACACTATTACCCTACCTGTATTGATACATCCATCCACATCATCCAGGTTAATCTCAATAGTGTCTATATCGGTGTGTTCGGGTCTGTTATCTTTAGCTGCGTCTTCCCTTGTTACACCATAGTCAGACTTGGTAACTTTGAAACGCGTCCCTGGCATAACTTCTCATTTGAAGGGAACGAGAACCGTATCATTTAAAGCCCTGGTAACCTTTCATATTTCCAAACGAGAACCTTCGCATACAGAATTTAATTAATCCATCGCTTCCAAAGACCACAGAATCACTACACGAAGGATGAATGAACAATCACGTCTGCTCCTGCTTTGCGTTGCGATGCCTTGCACAACTAAGTGTTTACATGTGTTGAGTCAGTGGAACACTAGACCTAACACATTCGACTTTTAAAAAAGAATCCAAATTGCGGCAAGATTCCAGTCCGAAGAATTACGAACGATACTACATCAAACGAACATCATAAATAGATGTATGTAGTCTAGTTTCTAACAACATTCGATGTCTGTGGTCTGTTCCGAATGTTCTCGGAATGCTAAGTCTGGCGAACGTTATCGAAAGGAAACGCAATCGGAACTTCTCGGACCATGTGTTTTGTACCTCAGACAGAAAAATAACTCGTTCAGTCCAAGTCATAAATTATAAGCCTATTTGATAAAAACAACAACAACAAACAAACATGGAATCATAACTTATTTATTTATTTATTTAATTTATTTATTTTTAAAGTAACGTTTAAAAAATCTGAATGATTCTGAATGTTTTCAAAAGCCCAAAGGTTACCTAACATTTTGCTTTTGGAAAAGATTACAGATGTCAAAATAATTTCAAACGGGTACAAGAAAGTAGTACAAGTACAAGAAAGTTGATATATCCTCCGTCTTCATGAATCATGGGCACTTACAACTTTGGAACTATGGTAAATGTTAGGAATATATCAGGTCGATGTTTGTTTTCCTATCTCACTGTCAGTTCCTCAATTATATGTCAACCCAACTGAATAGGTGTATTGAAGTAATACGCGTTCACACTCCCGCCTGGAACAGGTGCCGGTATAAATACACACTGGATTCCATTCTGACATGGGAAGAAAGGATTTCTGCAGAAAACAGAAAGAGCAGACCTATCTCAACGTAAGATGCCAAGATTCCAGAGGTCAAACAGATTGCGAAGTACATTTACCGTGTTAACCACAGTTCAGCTAGTCGTAACAGCTAGTCTCTGAAATGAGCATATTTTACAGAAAAAACCCATCTCATAGTAACAAAATAAAATATAATGAAAAGGAGCCCTGAAGTCTGTGGAAATCTCGACTTGCCACATTTTCTAGACAGTTGCGTGGGCTTCCTTGGATATATTTGCTTCTGGGTCTGTTTGAGTGATTACCATAGTTGTTGAAACCTTTCAATCTGTGTTTGCTGTGACCAAACTGCAGTGCATTGCTCACCGGTTAGTTTTTGTGCATTATATGAACCAGTCGAATGTCTGAATCAGATGCGAGAAGACTGCTGTTATCGCCAACTGCTGTTATCGCCAACTGCTGTTATCGCCAACGTTCAGCTCTGCTGTACCCATGTGGGAAATCGAACCAGACTTTTCGCTTAACCACAGGGCTACCCCACCAACACACTGACCAGAGAGATCTTACATATCGAGGACATACTAATGTCCTAATTGCCTGCCTTAGTTTGAGGCTAATGATACACTATTTGTTACACATATTCGGTGTGGGGCTGGACACAGCCAAGGCGCTGTGTATGCCCACCCATGCACCTACTCTCCGCCACAAAGCTTTTTAACTATGCTGGATTTGTGGCTTGTGGGATGTAGACGAAGTAACTTCACAGCCACTGTCTCTGTTAGAGTAGGCACGTATAAGAGTGCATTGTTTCATACAAAGCAGCCACAAAATGTGGAGTATGGACAGCTTGAGCAAGCTGGACCGCCAGTCCAGGGCTAGTGGCTTATTCTAACCACGAACTAATGCTAAACAGTATATTATGGTCACCTCATATGCTATTCATACACAGAGCACACCAGAGCGTATTTGGAATAGTTTCAAAATCATTTGCAAATGTGAGGATATTGCTGTAAACATACAAAACAGCTGCTTGCGGATTATCAGACTGAGCAACGTAAACCTACCTCAAAATTTGTATTGTAAATGGTTGTTCATAATCACGCGAATAATGACTAGATAATCACCGAGTGAGAATAACAATAGTGTTTTAACATTTAATATCTACACCGCAGCGATCTAGACCAGGCAAACCAGTAGTTGATAATACGAACAACGATCCACACTGTCGGGTCAGAATGACCAAAGGATCAATCTAACCCATCACGCAGTGACTCAAATCAGCCTTCAACAAAACAGGTTTAAATGAAGTCTGTACCATGGGCATCGTCCATGTAGACGATTTGCAGAAGATTTGTTATTGAATATATTGTAGGAAATACAACGAACAAACTGTCTCAAACAATTGTCTCAGGTTTACTTCAACTGCCACCATCTTGTTGGGTGTCCAGCGAAGCCTCCACCACACATCCACGCAAACACACACGCGCGCACACACACACACACACACACACAAATTAACACAGGGAGAAGACGTTAGGGAGAACAGACTCGACACCAAAATGTAAATGTTTGTCTCCGATGCACGAGGAGCAGTCAGCTAGCAATTCTGACATACAGATCAAGTTAATATCCAGACAACAGACCATGACAGACAGTCCTGTACTGCAACCATTGCCCTAAACTATGGGTCCACCCAAGCAAGAAGCGGGCCGCTGCAGAAAGCCACCTTAAACAATGCCGATGTACAGGGATATAGAACCCCATACCGACTCAGGAATAGTGCCTCACAACTGCCAATTTCCAGAACGTGTCATATTTCAGTTTACAATTTAAAGGCACGGTTGGATAATCACCGTGTGTATATACATACACACATGTAGGCTCATATAGTGGCAGGTACAGGTGCCGAATGGTTGGCTCTTTCTGTGGCTGAAGGCGACTTTAAACGCCAAGAATTTACAGCATGGGAGACATGTAGTTATAGAAGGTAGTTTGGTCTTCGAAATATGCAAGGCATGATAAGACGAGGTAATAACACTCAAAATACCTTTATCAATGACAAAAAATATATTAATAATGACAATACATGATGGTCGATGACATTTAAATCGGTGCCTAAGATAATGAATATACGTCACCGGAAGAAAACAACCAATTCCATTCATCCATGGAAAGAGATCCCATTTGGTGTAAAAGGCTAAATAATTGTGATTATTGTATGCCTGGATCACTGAAACACGATGATGAAACAGGGTGTTTGCGGAAAGGGTAAACATGCACTGTCCCACGGTAGCACATACTACGCAACAATTTGCATAAACTCATGTAAGCATTTGTTGCTTAACACCACACGGCGATACTCTTGCTATGCAACGGCTGTCTGTAAACAAACTAGACAATCAAGGGACCGTTGGACCAGAAAATCCTATGACAAAGTAGCGCATAAACGTATTTTGTAGACTAACAACTGAAATATACATATTTTACAGAAATAAATTCATAATAAAAACATATTTATATGTATGGTTTATATGTCCAACTACTCATTTTATGAGAATGTTTTTCTTCTGATTTACATGTTGTGAGTTCAACTGAGAGATCACTTTATACATTGGTCTATAGATATAAGTAATGCAAAACTATATGGGGAAATAACATCTGATTCATCAGTGAAAATCTCAACCTGCTTAACAGAAATGTTTTAATTCATAATACATTGCGGTTGTCAATTTATCACCTTGTTACATGTAACCAACTAAACAGCAATTCAAAACAGGAAACAAAAGTCAAGATCATACAAAACTACGCATGGAATTAAATCTGAATTCGTCAATTAAAACATCAACTTACTTGATATGACTATGCTCTAATTCATAAAACAAATTGTATCTCCTTGTTATATGTAACAACCCAAATAACCAGACAACAAACACACGTCAACATCTCAAACAAGACCTACTCACGCACGAAGTAATGTTTCGTAACCAACAGTTACTCACCCGAATCAACAAGAGGTACAGCCACTTCCATATTGGCGTTTATTCATTTATATCATGAAATGTATTGTCACAACATCCGGGTACTGCTGTGCAGCAGTCTTTCCCTTCAGAAGACATGATGTTCCATATTAGGAGTTATGTGTTCACAGACTTGTCTTCTCGCTACTGCACACTGTACCCACCGTCCCAGCTTGTGTCAGACATGTGAACTAGGTAGATGATTGCAGATTTGTTGACTGGTGAATACAGATAATTGGCCAGTTCATAACCGGCAAATATAACACTCCTTTAAATGCAACCCACAAAGAGAGAAATGCATAGATGGAATAAGTCTTGTAACTATTTAGTTTTAAATCACAACAGACTTCAAACGGAAGTAATAAATATATCGTCTTCCTTTTTCACCTTTGTTTACAATCTATGAAGGAATTTTTAGATTCCATACACACCAATATGGGTACTCGTTTATTACTGTTTTACGGGTACTCGTTTATTACTGTTTTACGGGTGCTCTTTAACTGACATAATCTGCCTAGGATCACACTTGAGTACCCGGTCACGATGAATGGAATCTGCGTGCACTACACACACGCATCTACTCCACTCAACAGGTGCATTGTTTGAAAGCCCAATGCCATGGAAGTACTGAGATTTTCAGATAGGTTGAGGACGTTCTTATTTTCAGTAGTACTACTGCTAATCAATCAGCAGCACAACTCTCTAGGCCGTGAAAACTTCTTGTTTTGTTTTTCGGTATTGTATGCCACGAACAATTTGTTGTTTATTTTTATTTTAAAAATCTTGACAACATAAAACAAGAACTCGGAATGTTTTTCTCTGAATCCGGTGTTGATCGTTTCAAGGATCTTTATTCAGAGTACTGTAGAGCATTAAGAACAAGAGGCAAAATCTTGTGGATAAATTCGTGTTTGGAATTAAACTCAACATACTTCAAATTATAATAATTTATAAGACATATAAAACAACCCACAAGTTCTTGATGCTTACTCCACTTCAGAATCAACTTTAATATTATTGAACATTAATGTCACTAAAAATTCATTTGCCCCTTCTTAAACGCACAGTACCGAAACGTAATTTACCAGTATGAAACAAATAAAAACTTGCAGACATTCCTGCGTATGGTATTATGATAATCAGTGCCTCCAAGAGATTAAAACAATCGCTTTATAATATTCAGGTCTACAGATTTGCAACACTGATTCCCAAGATGGTATATTGGCCTATGTAATCTTGCACGCTTTAATGGCTGATCACCCATGCAGCTATATCTCAACGTATAACGATGAACTGCCTGCAACAAATCCCTCTCTTGTACAGTAGCCATTGTTCTTGCAGTGGATATATACTCACAGACAATAGATGCCTCGGGGTATATTGCTTTATATACAACAGCTACACTGAACCCCCATGCCAATTTTGTTGGAGAGATAATAACACCGTAACACTCCCCTGACCATATTTCGATAACACTGTAATCATATCTATGTGTGACTGGGCTACTGTCTTGGTGTTTACCGGTTCGTCACGCTTGCTAGTCGCAAGCTCGTTTCAGTAACGTATTTTGTTTATGTCTTATATTGTAGCAACACGTACCTGCTATGTAAAACAGAAACTTCGAATGGCATATTTAGGTGTGATATAGTAAGGAAAGCTATTTATGGATGTCAACCTCATAATAAAGAATTTAGCATCCATAAAACTCTACTCGTGATTTAAAACAGCCCGTGACATGAAATGACTATATCACAACTTATCAGAACATCTTGGTTTTTAATAGGAACTAATACCCTTATCGATGATACCTCCCCTCTAGCGAAACAAACACAGTGCACGTATCATGTATGTATAAACAATTTAAGCTTACATGCTATTAATCACGCTGCTCTGAGTTCATAGTCTAGAGATTGGGTCACAGTTTAGGTAATAGCTGCTCTTCATTTATAAAGGATTATAAAATATACATCGTCAACGTCTCTTACAGTCTGGGTGTCCCTCGCCGGAATATTGCTAAAACTCACTCAAACTACGATTTCTGCAGATTACCTGTATTCGTGTATTGTTGGTAGGTTATGGAAACTTACTTGCCCTTGTAATGACTGTTATCATAAAAGGAGCATTTGACGGGTCAATACTTCAGGCCACTGGAACCTGTCTCGCTTAGAAACAACGTTAGAAGGATATATAGGTGTGTAGACTCTACTCTAGTAGTATACAAAAGGATCCTGTTATATGGTAGTAGGGTAGGGTCTATACACCTACATGTCTATCTAACGCTGTCCTTTTCTATAGTTCTAGGGTAGGGTCAATGCACCTATATGTCTTTCTAACGTTATTTCTAAGGAAGACACGCCCTTGTGCTTCATGCCTCAGTTGTTTTTGTAGCTTTTGTGTCTATTATTAAACAAAAAAGACCAACAAAACGATGACAAGGCGTTCCGAGAGATGGCAGTCAAGCAGGTATTAAAATGGCAGTGCCAGTCACTTTCGACACATCCCCAGTGATTAGCACTTTCGACACATCCCCAGTGATTAGTCGTGTTGTATTAGTGTGTTGTTTTTTTTTCAAACGAACGCATGCGGTATACTGCAAGTTTTAACGAACATATCAATGCCAGTTTTGCATTTTGGTTACATTGTTTCAGTGTTCCAGCAGCAGGATATTTTGACACCATTGATTCCAAATGAAACTCAGTGCACTATATCAAGGAAGAATCATAGCCTACATCTTACAGCATTCTTACCAGATGCTGGATTGAAAACTGATCACATACTGAACAGCAAAAGAAACGCCAGTTTCGAAGATCTGAAATCTCATAAAAGTAAATGTTCATGTTTATGTCTTCTATTTGAAAACCTGACGAAAAGCCATAGTTGCGTTTCTTTTGCTGTTAAGTACATAATAATAACCTAAAGAGTAAACCACTTGGATCTAAAACGAACGCTTTTTGACATGAACGGTTTGTTATATAAGGATCTGATGTGGATACCTTCTGATGCTCAACAAAGCCAACGTACATGTAGAATCACTTTGGTCACGATCATGTGTCATTAGTCAACATAGTCGTAGAACTGTTTACCCCCACCACCCCCTCACCAAATTTGAGACCAGAACGAGATGGGAGTTAAATTTGAGCAGGTGGTAAGTATTTATTCCACATCACATTTGAAGACGAAAATTATCAAACGAAACTGTATCACGAGTGCTACTGCGGAGAGGATGCCAAATATCTGGATAAGGATAACAGGGTATGTTCGCCAATTTACACAATATAGAAGTTTATACACATTGTTGGCTGTCAAGGTTCAAGGTTTATATTTTCACAAAACCCAACAACGCGGGGTACAAGAGCATGTATTTACAAATAGGAGTCCCACAAGATGGACAAGACAGTTAACGGCATATTGGTCTTAGATTACAGTGTGATATCGCATATTTGAACAGGCTTTCATTGGTGGGTGTCATTACACATTTCATGCAATACCATAGCTCGAAAGACTTCGGGGAAAAAAAAACAAGTTAGGTCAGATAACATCTTTAAAATTATCCTTCCACGGAGAAGGAACATTCATGAGATGCCAGTAACCGAAGACATGGATAGTACGTTACGCCTACTCGTTTAAGAGCCATTTTGGATTAGGCCTACAGTATTTTACCATTTATCTTGTGTTGCCGAAATCGGTTCCGATGTATCTGTAGCTTCCAAGTTCAATATACTTTAGGTCATGTTTAATATACATTCTAGCCACGCTGTTGACGTGTATATTTTTTATGTCTCCAATATTAGGACAACGTTGTCAGAAAGCGTCCCGAAAGACTACCTGAATAATCTTTCTTGCATGAGAGTTGCAGTAGCTGCTTTATGGGGTGCTGTTGGGTGTTCAACATCTTCTGTTCCTGCTTACTTGTCAAACCCACCCGTGAAGGTTTATCCGGGGTATAATAGGTATAGCAATACATGACATGTGTTAGGGATAACAACTTCCTGTTATTCATTATACCACGCTTCAGATCTAATTCTTGCTGTTTCACTAGGTGAGCAAGAATCAGTTGTTATATGTCACCAGGTTTCTGAATTTGTTATCCAAAAAGCGTGCCATGTGTTAATGTTCGTGCAGCTTCTAAATGTCTCTGAAGAACTTCCCTTGCTGTTGGAGCCCAATATTGCAGCCCGGGGCTGTGTTTTCTTTGCCTTTGATTTCAGACACTGGGACATACGTAATGGTGGCAAAGGCGAATAGGATATAAAATGCAGAAACTGTGATGTGGAAACACGTTTAGAAAATGAATACATATAAAAGAAATATTTAGATTTGAAAACAATTTTAAGAATGTGTGTGTTAATGGTGGATTCTGTCTGAACAGATCAAGGGTTGAACCACACTAACTGATCTATCATCTCACGGTCGAAACACGACCTACACACACTTCCACAAAGAAAACACGTTTAGAATACTATTATCATATCTATCTTTCAAAGTTTGATCATGTTCAGATTTTAATCGTGCACTGCATGTAAACTTGGATAGACAGCGTCTATTTAATTATATATATATCCTGTGGGCGTTACGGCAAATGGATAATTGGGCATTATTCAGATGAGATGTATAAATCATACTCTAGGGCAATTACTCAACATATGCATTGACAATAATTTTTTTCAATATGTTGGACAAGATTCCAGCAGCTTCAATGTGTGGTGTCCACATTTCACACATCATCCTTAAACGCTACGCGAACACGCTTACAACATCCAACCCCCCTGCAAAGTCCCATTCAACATGTTACATGATAGACAAGAAGAAGGCATTGCCAAATAGATTATGAAAATAATGTCCGATAGAACCGTTTATTTTATCTTATACCATATTTTCATTTGTTTATTTCAGGCAGGCAATAAACTGTATCACCGACAGGGAGGGATACACTCGCCTTTACATTGTTATTACTCACTGGATCGTCACCGTCTACATAATCGCTATTTGATAGTAATATGCGAATGATAGATATGAGTATAGTATTTAAGCGAACGGGGAAAAGAAAAGATACCCAGTCGAAAACATTGTGAAAAACGACTGAATTTTATTAACAGGGGTATTTGGCAACAGGAATGGAATAGAACAGAATAGAATAAAATAATACTTTATTGCCTTTTCAGGATTTGTTGCGCATGTTGGCCCTACAACTGTTGTCAAACTTCACCAACTATATTGCAATTGTGGTTTGTCGTTTTGTAATATCAGTGATTTCTACTTGGTATCGTCTCTACCGTTGGGTAGTAGACACTGTGCTCTGCTTATGATTTGCCAAAGGTGTTGTCTAATCATTTACACAAGGGAAATCTATATTCGTGGCACACTGATACTTGCATAACTAGGCCATCAGAGGGTCCAGTAAATTTTATTGGGTATATGTTATACCTCCTTCGATATGAAATGTCCAGTTAAGCATGGACAACAGTTTTATGGGGACAGACGTCTTCCTTATAGAATCCCTGTTAACCCAGTCGCGGTGGGGTCGGGTAGCCCAGTGGTTAAAGCGTTCACGACCAAGACCCGAGTTCGATTCCCCATTTGGGTACACTGTGTGAAGGCTATTGCTCGCGTATGCCACAATGGTGCTATTGGAACATTGCTATAGGCGGCGGAAAATCATACTCACTATGTCACGTTTAACCCCAAAGACGACTTCAAGGGATCCAGTATTCTCGAAATTTTGTTATTTAACTTCAAATATCTGTTATTCCTATATCACGATGTCTCTGTTAAATTAGACATTCGGAACTCCAGAAACGATGGGTCTCTGAGTAATATTCTCAAAATAAATGGCCATTGCCTAATTGTTTGTGCGTAAATCGCCTTTAAATAGACATGAACGATGAAAAAACCCCAAAACGTTTGATATAGAACACTTTAGATACACAATGTAAACTTTGCGGCCCGCTCATCTGTATTCACGACAGGTAAAGTGCATGTCTTATCTATTCAGGGATTTAACTGCGTTAAATAATGCCCAAAATGGCTGCATGGAATACAACTCATGGAAAATTTACAAACGCAAACACACAATGATCGTGCGCATTAGTTTACGTGAACGAAACACTAAGCCTCGTAGATACGTAGCTCGTATTTTCGGTTTCTCTCTAATTTGAACTGTAATATAAATGTCATAATAGAAAGGTAACAGAGAATGCTCGAACAGGCAACAGGCGGTTCAATACAGCATGGGAAACTTGATTATAATGCTAGAATGACAATGATGAACAGGCATCAGGCGGTTCAATACAGCATGGGAAACTTGATTATAATGCTGGAATGACAATGATGAACAGGCAACAGGCGGTTCAATACAGCATGGGAAACTTGATTATAATGCTAGAATGACAATGATGAACAGGCAACAGGCGGTTCAATACAGCATGGGAAACTTGATTATAATGCTGGAATGACAATGATGAACAGGCAACAGGCGGTTCAATACAGCATGGGAAACTTGATTATAATGCTGGAATGACAATGATGAACAGGCAACAGGCGGTTCAATACAGCATGGGAAACTTGATTATAATGCTAGAATGACAATGATGAACAGGCAACAGGCGGTTCAATACAGCATGGGAAACTTGATTATAATTCTGGAATGACAATGATGAACAGGCAACAGGCGGTTCAATACAGCATGGGAAACTTGATTATAATGCTGGAATGACAATGATGAACAGGCAACAGGCGGTTCAATACAGCATGGGAAACTTGATTATAATGCTGGAATGACAATGATGAACAGGCAACAGGCGGTTCAATACAGCATGGGAAACTTGATTATAATGCTGGAATGACAATGATGAACAGGCAACAGGCGGTTCAATACAGCATGGGAAACTTGATTATAATGCTGGAATGACAATGATGAACAGGCAACAGGCGGTTCAATACAGCATGGGAAACTTGATTATAATGCTAGAATGACAATGATGAACAGGCAACAGGCGGTTCAATACAGCATGGGAAACTTGATTATAATGCTAGAATGACAATGATGAACAGGCAACAGGCGGTTCAATACAGCATGGGAAACTTGATTATAATGCTGGAATGACAATGATGAACAGGCAACAGGCGGTTCAATACAGCATGGGAAACTTGATTATAATGCTGGAATGACAATGATGAACAGGCAACAGGCGGTTCAATACAGCATGGGAAACTTGATTATAATGCTAGAATGACAATGATGAACAGGCAACAGGCGGTTCAATACAGCATGGGAAACTTGATTATAATGCTGGAATGACAATGCTCGAACAGGCAACAGGCGGTTCAATACAGCATGGGAAACTTGATTATAATGCTAGAATGACAATGATGAACAGGCAACAGGCGGTTCAATACAGCATGGGAAACTTGATTATAATGCTAGAATGACAATGATGAACAGGCAACAGGCGGTTCAATACAGCATGGGAAACTTGATTATAATGCTGGAATGACAATGATGAACAGGCAACAGGCGGTTCAATACAGCATGGGAAACTTGATTATAATGCTGGAATGACAATGATGAACAGGCAACAGGCGGTTCAATACAGCATGGGAAACTTGATTATAATGCTAGAATGACAATGATGAACAGGCAACAGGCGGTTCAATACAGCATGGGAAACTTGATTATAATGCTAGAATGACAATGATGAACAGGCAACAGGCGGTTCAATACAGCATGGGAAACTTGATTATAATGCTAGAATGACAATGATGAACAGGCAACAGGCGGTTCAATACAGCATGGGAAACTTGATTATAATGCTAGAATGACAATGATGAACAGGCAACAGGCGGTTCAATACAGCATGGGAAACTTGATTATAATGCTAGAATGACAATGATGAACAGGCAACAGGCGGTTCAATACAGCATGGGAAACTTGATTATAATGCTGGAATGACAATGATGAACAGGCAACAGGCGGTTCAATACAGCATGGGAAACTTGATTATAATGCTAGAATGACAATGATGAACAGGCAACAGGCGGTTCAATACAGCATGGGAAACTTGATTATAATGCTGGAATGACAATGATGAACAGGCATCTATTGTCACATCATGCGCTTTTGGACACATAAGAACATTCGCCGTTTTCTCGCTATATCACGTGAATATTTGTAAACCATCTTATTAATTTATAAAGATAACTTTGTTTCAAACATAAGCCATCATCGGAATATTTACTATGTCTGATGTCCCACACCCCTGTAATGTCCGAGCAAACACTGACGTCCGGAAACTCTGGTGTTCGAAAACGTGTTTTTGTTACCACCGCACAGACATAGTAAGGACTCGGATGGATGGATAGATGGAAGGATAGACAGATGATGGATGGACGGATGCCCGCAGTGTTGATTGTCAACTTACCTGGGGCATGGACAGCAACATCGTCATGTAATGAAATCTCAACTGTATCACAGTCTGGAACTATCTGCCCGTTCTCCTGATTGGCAATGACGCCATTGTCACCATCCCCGACATCAACAGCCATATCCACAATGAACCGTGGAAGCTGCATGGTGTCCAAGGCTGATGTGACCAGACTGTCTGTACAACGTCCATAGGGTTACACACGGATATGTCCTTAGACAAGTTAGTAAATATCTCACGCGTTCCGTCTCACAGGCGATCTGGCTCGATCTGGAAAAACATGTGTAGTTCAGCATGAACTGTTTATCCCAGACTTGATACAAAATTATGTTGTTTATGTGTATGTGGTAGTTCCAAAAGCAGGAATAAAGTGAATTCTGTTGCTGGGCCCAAAGGTATATATGTCCTAGTTCAAACGCGTTCTTTATGACAAAGTTCTGAACGCGGGGAGGAGTTCCCGCATATGTACCACGTGTGATATCGGGATGATACTAGAAACATGATGTAGAGAGACAGATCACTAAATAAGTTCTGATGGATACATTGCCACATTATTTCAAATATGTTCGTCATAAGTGATATTCTGCATTTATATCACGTACGCCGTGAGTTGTGTGTAAATGCACGTGGCACTGGTGTGTTGTGTACACCATCTGAATCTGTGACAGTATGTATGAAGCTATTATCTTTCTGTACAAGAATGTCAAGAGTTTAATAAATGAAAATATAAAGGAATGATTTAACGTCAGATGTGGTCTAAAACAGGGGATGTTCTCTCTACGCTCCTGTTCAACGTCTACATCAACGATTTAATCACTACCCCGAACAGCCCAGATATCCGTGTTACAATTATGACGAAACACTCGCTTATGCAGACTACCAGTGCCTCCTTTCAAAAGGACTAAGGTGATCGTAAGTCACTAAGATAACCTTAGTGCAATGTTAAAAAATGGGAGTTTAGGGATTTGTGGTGGGAGGCTCTGGTCTTGTTAGCTGAAGATGAAGCGGACCTTAAAATACGTTCAGACCTTTTCCATTGGTGAACGGATAGCCTCATGACAGTTCATCCGGATAAATCCACAGTACTGCATTGTAGATCTGTGCGTTTACCAAGAACGACCTTTCATTTTCAATGTGGCCCAACGAAACTGGGACCAAGGACAATCTACAAAACTTTATTTTTTGCTGTTTCCATGGAAACACGAGTGCAAAATGTGTTTGAGGGTAACCGGTATCTTGTCCTGAGTATAATTATATCACTGGAACTATATATGTAAGGATCACCAAACCTTATACACAAGTTAATCATGACCCAAATTCTATGTCCGAAATTGGAAGGCTGTGGAATGCGAGAGTGAGTGGGTGAATTTAGTTTCAAGCCGCACTCAGCAATATTCCTGCAGTATGGCGCGGTCTGTGAATAATCGAGTCTGGACCAGACAATCCAGTGATCAACAACATGAGCATCGATCTGCACAATTGGGAACCGATGACATGTGTCAACCGAGTCAGCGAGCCTGACCACCCGATCCCGTTAGTGCGCCACATACGCCAAGCATAGTCGCCTTTTACGGCATGGGTTGCTGAAGGACTATTCTACCCCGGATCTTTTTATAGGTGATGTAGATATGGTGATGGCAAATGGTGTAAGAAGATCTAAATCTCGGGAGCAATGTGCGAATGCAGGCGATGTTGCGCATACGTGGATTTGTGATTGCCCATTTGCCAAAACTTCAATTTCTAAAGGTTCGATTGTTACTAACCAGTACGAGCAGATGGGTGACTGAATAACTGGAAACTGAAACAACCTGTTCACCATCAACCAAAACAATATCAATGATGTCTTGCCCAACAATACCTTGTGGTGACATGTCGGGAGCCAAGTGGAGAAAACACGTTGTGTATTTCAGTATGCCTTTTGTCCATGATGTCTGGCCACTTCATTTTGGGCCGTTCTCCTGTTCCGGTCTGCTGCAAACCGATGGCGCGGAGACTCTGACTTTCTGTAGGTCGTGTCATGATGTACCAGCATTTTAGGTTGAAATTTACATGTTTTCCACAACATTCGGAGGCTAGAAAATAATGTACGATTCTTCAGTTTTCAATAATAGGTGCGAGAACTTCAGCTGTCAAAAGGCACGTCAAAAAACGATGGAGTTCATTGTGGACAAAGTGCACATGCCATGTGCTATAGGCAACATCAAATTTCACGCAAAGTGATTTGATACGCACAAAAGATTGACATGTCTGTTTAAGGTTATTTTGTTCATTTCAAATAACCTCTATTTTATGCACAAATACTTTTTTCCATTAGTATATGCTTGTTTACTGAACAGACCGTTACAGGACAGCAAGAGTGACTTCTGGATGGTGCTAGGCCAGTCCACATACCTGGTAGGTAAATATCATTTTTCAGTGTGATTCCGAAAGTCTGTTACGTCGGTCATACTAGAGGCATTATATTCATGTATGATATGTCAGTATATGTATACATTACATAGTGTGGTATGAGTGAGTGAGTTTGGTTTTACGCCGCTATTAGCAATATTTCAGCAATATCACGGTGGGGGACACCAGAAAATGGGCCTCACACATTGTACCCATGTGGGGAATCGAACCCTGGTCTTCAGCGTGACGAGCGAACGCTTTAACCACTAGGCTACCCCATCGCCCCTCATGTGGTATGATGGGTATTGTGGTGCATCACGCATCTGAATCTTGATGTATCTTTGTAAACTGAGGGGAGGTAGGGGTATTGTGTTGGGAATTGGCTGAAATCTCTGAAATGATGATTGCTTCGTTGCCAATGACAAATCATCGAAAAAAATTAGTTAGCATCCCTTTTCTTCAGATTTTCAGATCCAGGTTGTTATTGCAGATATGTAAAACATGATGGAACTTGCTTCTTTTTAGTGATGACTAATATATACTCTTCAAAAAAGTAGGGGATAGGAAGTGTAAGCATTAACAAACGTTTCAAGGACAGACATCTTATGAACGCACCACCTATTTCCCTCTATTACCACCCCTAAACAGAACGCGTGATATGCACGCGCACAACGCAGTAGCCCCATACACGTGCATGGGGTCCCATTCTTGATTTTGACGTTTTTTCAAGAAGGTCGAGAAATCACTTAGAACATTAATTTTTACACTCTCATCCTGCACCACACATTTGTTAGTATTTGTTTGTAGTCGTTTGTTTTAAAATGAAAATTGTATAAATGCAAATTACATGTCATACACCAATCACCTTTCACTACATTCCTAATAACTATGGTGCCAATGGTGATGCACTCTCAAAACATTCAATAATATCAAATCAACGTTGATTTCAATCGGATAAATCTCCTAGATTTTTCGTCAAAATAAAAAATAAAGATCCCCCTTTTTTTTAAGATTATATATCACGAACACAAACTTCCTGGAGTCTTCAAGAAATATTTAGTCATTGCTTTACAGTTAGTGAGGTGAAATTTCTAAGACATCAACACAATTTCAGGCCCTGACAACTTCTAAGATCTGTTGCATCTCCAGTGTTTCAAACACTAAAATCGTAGTTCCAAAACTGTTTGCGTTTGATTATGAGAAAATATGATCGATTGCTTGGTCGTTTTGGTTGTTGCAACTAATCTTTGACTATTTCAATTAATCATAACACCACAAGTATGGTAGCTACACTCGTCACACCGTAGGCCAGGTTCAATCCACCACATGGGCACAATGTGTGAAGCCCATTTTTGTGTCCCTTGCAATGATATTACTAAAAATGGAACTGGAATTTTGTATTGATGGAATTCATTTCAGGACAATGAATGCACGATCATCCTGTAGTCTTGAGGATTTCATTCGCGAGAAACTCCATATCCATGCCCATAGATTACTGCCATTTCCATGCCTCTCCCTGTGTTCATGCATATGTACAAACAACAGACAACAGTATAATTCTGAAGTGACTTTAGTTCAGAAGCGATCTATGTTTGAAAAAATAACTGCTCCTTAGTCTAGGTAGTCTCCAGTGCTGAAGACATCAGCAGGTTTGCATAAACTGAAAACAGAAATCTCCATCCCTACACAAACAAGACCTTGGTAAATGAGACATATTGTAGTGTTTTAGCCTAGTAACGAGTTCATATTTCAATTATTTCCTTAATATCAGACTACCAATCTACCCACTCTGCTACACATACAGTTTAAGCATCCCTCAGAAACATTTCCTTCCAATAAGACGTGAGATATGTATGATGAGGTTTTTCTCTAAAGTAGAAACTGTATCCTGTGGTTAATTTTAATCTGAAACAATCACACCCAAAATATACATGTAACCCATCAAAAGTTTAGACTCAGTAGAGTGAATGCAGTCACTTACTTCAGTACACTGTCCTGAACTAGATTTTGCAAATTATTCTATGCTGTTTAAAGGTAATGTTTACACCTGAACTGATGTACTGTAAAACAAATTTGTAATGTTCAAAACATTATTGTCATGGGTTCAATAAATGATGAAAAACAGTGGAAATTGGCAAGTTGTAATTAAAACTTTACACCAAAGTGCAGCTGTTCTCGTGCATGACATTTGCAATTTGATGCATGATCCTTGTGCATTTCATCTGTATAAGGTTTGCAGTTGGTTCACAGTTTTAGAGGAGAAATTCATCTTTGATGTAACCAAATATGTATATGCATAACATAAGATTTGCATCACTCAGATTTTCATGACAGTATAAATGTATGATAGTGCCATTACTTTTTTCATGTTTGTACATCATATATTCCAATATTCTTTGTAACCAAATACAATAGTCCTATCACCTTTACTTTCTTAAGGTAAAATTGAACTTATTTAATCTTTACAGCCCTTATAAATGAAACTACATGTGCAATAGGGCCTCTATAAAAACTTTGTTGGATGTGAAAGTGTTGTGATTACCATAAATATCTATCAGACTTTGTGTCACCGTTTACAACTTGTATATCGTTATCCTGGATGTCAAATGACAATCTTATAACCTAAATAACATGAATTTATCCCAGTGACATCAAGAACTTTATATTCTACAATATTCTTATTTATCACGGCCTTGTTTTTGATAACTAAAAGCATTTCCAGAGACTGGAACACAAAGAGTATGAAAACAAGTACATATCAATTAAACGTTTATTTGGTATGTGATCACAAATAATTTAAACAGACATGCCTTTAAGTGTCCTCATTTATATTACAATATTGTCACTTTCCTCTATATACAATATCAGCTTCAAAAGTACTTCCCCCTAACATATAAAATGCTGTCTTCAAAATGACAATGACAGGGACGATGGACTCCCATGTAAAATAGAATATGTATGTACAGTCAACAGTACAGTGTAACAATGTACCAACATGTGTATACTACAGACCATGGACAAAGTCACCATTCTTGCCTCATAGTTGACAGATTTGTTTTATAAAATATGACCAAAAACATGCACAAAGTGTACCTTATAAAAATAATTTTAGTGTTTACAAATGGTTTATTATTAAAATTATTAAAAAGATAAAATTAATTATTTTAATTTATTAGCCTTGTGGAACCTGTAAACCAGGAAAACTAAGATTACCAACTTATAGAAGATAAAAATATTCCCTCTTGTTTCTCGTTCCCTGATTGCTATTCCATATGGATGGTTTCTTAATTAACCCTTAACTGAGGAGTGGCTGAGAGGTCACACAGTTGGTTCATCACACCAAAGACAAGGGCCTATGTTTCCGAAGCTCCCTTAGCGCTAAGGTTAATGCATTACACTTGCGACTATCTTAGCGCTAAGAGAGCTTCGAAAATATAGGACCTGGGTTCCATTTCCCACACTGAAACATTTTTTGGTATATTGCTACAAGCGACTTCAAATCAAATTTACTTTTGATTTAAATACTAAATTTTTATTAAAAAGAAAATGGGAACACCAGGAAGTTTAACATCTGCTCTGCTGTTATTGGTCCTTGCAAAAGGGCTGATATAAGTTATACTACCCAGTTGGCTTTTGAGTCAGGATTGAAAAACAAGACAGGACTTTATCTCATGGATGGTCAAGACTTGTGAAAGGTCTATGATACAGCACATTCTACTCCTAGGATAAATTTCATTTGTAGTTTGTGTGACTATACATGTATATGATTGCTGATTTCATGCAATACACGTTTACAACACATCAGCTACACAACGCTTGCATCACAACTACATCTGCATATATGCATCACAGGGCAGAAATCTTTCCAAACAGATTTCATTTCTTAAAATATTCTAGACATCTGTCAAAACAACCACAGACCCTACTTTGAACATATATGTAAGCAAAGGTTTATACTAGTAGATATTACAGATATAGATGATAATACAAAGTATCTGAAAGTGATGGTTGTCAAAATAAGATATTTGTTTCGCAAAAAAAGAAGTTTTGCATAATAATTATGATATCATTAACTAGGTACACATTTGCCTCCAAGCTTCCCCAATCATTGACAGATCTACTGATGTACAAGAAAACTGTATCTTAGTGAATACAAATATATTGTTCTATATTAAATGTAATGATACATTTGCCTCCAAGCTTCCCCAATCATTGACAGATCTACTGATGTACAAGAAAACTGTATCTTAGTGAATACAAATATATTGTTCTATATTAAATGTAATGATACATTTGCCCATGAAAAACGCATGGAAACATTTTCCATAGAGTTGTGTCATACACCAAATTTCATATTACTGTTGTATAATAATAATATTAATAATAATAGTGATATTATCATTAGATAAATTGTACACACTAACTGCATGAAGTCTTTCACAACGCAACTACACACTACATTCTTTAAACGCACACTCATAAACTCCAAAGATATGCATGTATAACGTTAAGTATATAATTTAGGTTACAGTGTTATGGCAATCATACATTCTCTCAAAACCGTTCTTCCTAATCATTTGTTAATGCCTTATTATACTTTGACATGTATATCTATATCGGCAGATATATAATTACAATCCATCAGTGTCAAAAGATCCCATGATTTATTCACTGAATAATCAACATCTTATGATTTAGAAAATACAAATTGTCACTTAAACTGTAAACATACCCAAAATGAATTTATTCAAACAGACTGTAGATTGTAAAGATATTGGAATGAGTCACTGTTGAAGAAATCACACACACAAAAATCAATGAGTGAAGAATATTATACCATCAGCATGCTACACAGTAAAACTACAGGTTCGTTGTATATATACATCTACAAAAGTAGTGACAAAACTGTATCTTACTTATTACCCAAGTTTGAAGGCCAGCAACTACCAAACTACCTAGGGCAACAAATCACATTGACAATAAAGCACCAAGAGCATAATACATGTTGAAGCTCTGTCAAACAAACCTATGCCATAATAAATTCATTATTTGTTTGTCAAAATCTTTCCACTAGACCGTGGTCTCAATTTTGTGAGTGTTTATTGTATAAGGCACATATTACCATTTCAGTTAAAAGTATCAGGCAAAAATAACTCCTTTTTAAACTATTGACAAGAAAAACAACAGGTGCCTCTTGAAATCTTTTGTGTGTATTGTTTGTTACAATGTGTGAAAACAGGCTCACACATAAGCCATACAAAAGTTTCATTCCACTCTTTTTCATGTGGGATTTGACCTATGTTTTGTTTTGCTGAAGTTTATGAAGAACAAATAATTGATTTGCTATGGCCTATTACTGAACTTGTGAATATTTTCCCTTTTCATATCAATATTGATTTTATATTTATATTCCTAGATTAATACTACTACATTATGAGGTACAATCATCAAAACTATTAGACAAAACCTATTTTTTGTCTTCACTGAGGAGCTTCCCTCAGTAGTTGATGAAATCACATGACATTCAGGTTTTCATGGATGCCCACTAGGGGGCAGCACACGCAATATAACAGCAAAAGCAATAAGCATGAACCATAGATTAGGACTCTGGGCAATATGGCCGATTTGTTGTAAGGGGAAACAACCCAACAAAATCACACATATATAAAATGTTAATTCCAAGTAAAGTTTTGAGGCATACAGATAAAAGATGCAAACATAAGAGATGAAGTTCACATGAAAATCAAGCTACTTGGGAACCATTGTTTCACAAGAAAAAGTACTCAAAACAAGAAAGAACATGCTATATGTATTTGATCTTAATATCATATGGAATCTCTGCTAAAACTGACATAATAGCATAATTCAGATTACATCATAACAATGGGATAACTACTGTTGACTGTGGGTGATATCAA
The DNA here is from genome assembly GCF_037392515.1 of Haliotis asinina. Taxonomy (NCBI): domain Eukaryota; kingdom Metazoa; phylum Mollusca; class Gastropoda; order Lepetellida; family Haliotidae; genus Haliotis; species Haliotis asinina. The sequence continues at coordinate 29,997,854 of NC_090291.1, forward strand.
CTCCTACATTCTTAAGTTCATATACAAGTACCTTATTCAGCAAACTTTATCAAGTCATTGATAACACCAATACAAATCTTCACTGATAATTTTCCGTAATCCATGTTGACAGATATGTTTTCATATATTTTGAACATGCAAATCAGTTCACATAATTTGAAAGTACATTAACTTGCTGACATGAGGAGAAACAAGAAAACTTTGTCAATCCTTCACGTCAGAATCTTACTATCCTGTATCCAACACATGCCTAAGGTCTGAATGAACTGATTTAATTTAAGTATTAAAACACAATATAACAAAATAATTTAACAAAATAAATCATCTGAGACCCTGTGACTAGAAATAAACTATCAAAATGATATAATGGTCCAAATTAAAAGTGCTCTTCAGGTAATAACAAGGATAAAACATTGATTATGAACATAAAAGATATGCAATGACAACTATCTTCTGGTGATATCAAATATTTGTTTCTCAGTCAAATAAATGTGAATTTGTAATCACTGTTAAACAAGGTATGGCATAAAATGTTGATCTATCTGTAACTGAAAAATATCCTAATTACTTTCCAGTAAAATCTTTACCATCAGCAGTCACTGTGTCATACATTCTGCTTCTTTGTCAAAATATACAAAAGCAAATATATCAGGCGTTAATTGGACCACAAACTACAGGTGTATTATCTTATGTAGTGAAAAGCCACCATATAACATTTATGCAGAGTGACATCTCCCCATTGTGGATTAATAACCCATACCACCAAACAGAACAGCCAGGTTCAACAGTGTCTCACTGTATATGACAAACCAACAAAACTGGAACCTGCCAATGAAAAAATGTACTACAAAATATGTTGCCCATGTCTATCAGATATATATTTCCAGCAGTACACAACACGAAATATACAGGAACGTGATTTCATTATGGCCTTATCATGAAATTACTGCCAGCATTAAAATCTTCTATCACAATGAAATAATAGTCTAGAAATAACATGACACTTGTCATTAAATCTTCTCTACCTGACTGAAATAATACAAGTACTGAGTCCAACATAATTCATTCTGTTATGGAACAAGTTGTCTGAACAGGAGCATATATATAGTTGGTGGTTGCCATGGTGATATGTCAAAGTCAGCAGAGCAGCTATAAGGAACTTAGTTCTGTTGGATAAAAAAATTTACCTTTGTAGTACCCTTAGTTTCTACATTCTGGATAATAAGAATTTTCAAGAAGTACAAAAATAAAAAAAACTTATATTTATAATGTCCACATTCAATATTTCAACACAGGCTGATAAATCTTTTCAAACTAAACATTGTAAATTTTGTAAAAATCCATGTTTGTTTATAATGATGTTATATCCTTCATGTCAACTTTATCCGTAACTAAAATAGCATTGAATCAGCATTCTCTAGGTACATGGAGAAAAGCTGTGATTTATGCCAAGCAGTTGAGTGTGGTATCTTAGCAGTAAACTGAAACCAGACAGTATTTGGTGTTCCGCTGAGACAGATGTTTATTGAAGTTTTGAACCACTACATCCAGGCATAAGGAAGTCCACATTTGATGGATGGGAGATGTTTTTATAATGTATAATAAGACTGAAGATGATGAAACATGTATTTTCAGCACAAAATAAATAACAAGGACATCCAGAAATAAAAAAACAATATTGGTCTTGACTGAAATCATTGAGCCATTTCATTAATATGGTCATGTTTGCAGATTCGTGAAATCCATGAACACAATGCCTGCAATGTGACAAAAAAATATTATCACATTGTATCGCCACTTTAGAAAAAAAGAAGTTTGGACAAAATTCAGAGGAGCATAAATCAGGGACTTTTGTGGCATTGTTCAAAATACAATTATTGTAATATATCATATGATTTGAACAGGAATAAGAGGCAATAATTGGCACGTCATGTTTTGATTTTTTTAGTCCTATAGTAAACGCAATACAATAAGGGTGCTAGCGCACATGATTGAAATCCAGAACTCAAAATCTATGATTGAAGATAACTCCCTCAAAAGCATTCCAAGTGCCTTTGGGGTAACCACTGCCAAAAGACAACCCTTCTCTGCTCTGATGAATATAACACTATTTGATATGTACACCATCTGACATTAAATACTGGATATACATAGAATGTCTCCATAATTTAAATCACAAGTTCCAGCGCACTATGTACATTGCAACATAATATGCAGATGACAGAAAGTCCAATAAAATGTGACCTTGCCTGGTTGCTTAGCAACACAGTAACTGAGGTATATCTAAACAGCTTCATGTATCATGGAGAGAAAATTAAGTTGAACTGGCAATGATGTTAGTTAACAAGGCTGTAATTCAAGTCATGGTCACCATGGTAATAGAAACAATGTCATGACAAAAATATGGAAAGGTTTTAGTCCTTTCTGAAAAGGCCATGGAATGACATTTGTTAAAACTGTCTTTATCCAATTATTATTGACAAAGAGAAAAGAAATGATTAAGCTTTAAATACTGTGATTAGAATATCGCTTGTCGGAAAATTGATTTATGATATAGATCATACACTGATATTTATATTTACATTAATGGATTACATAAGTTATTGGAATTGCCACAAAATATCTTCCCCTGCCCTAAATAGTTTACTAAAATAATTTTCCATCCATTCACCACAACAGCTTCAAAGTGTATACCGATGTTATCAAAATAAACTGTCCTCCTGCTTATCCATTAGTGATATCACATCCTTGGTTTGATTTCAAGTCTCTTCTCATCAAGCAACTGTTTGCCTCCCTGATATGTGACTTCTGCGCTGACCTTGACCTAGGTGAAAGGTCATCAAGAATAGATGGTGATGACCTCACGACCACTTCCTCTCACCATCAGTACTCGGTCCAGACCCTCTGTCAACACTTCCAGGAACTCCATGTCTGGCGCTGGTCAAGGAGAATTTCATTTTCAGAACATGGAGACGATTTGTAACATGGTTTTTCGCTATGGAAAAGTTTCAAATAACTTAGGCAATAAGTTCTCAATACCTTGTGTTTCAACCTTTACATCAGAAAAACTGAAAGTTGAAAGCTATGACTGAGTGTCAGGAGGTGTTCCAAAATCCCACTCCCCAATGCCTAGGACAAGTCAGCTTTCATTTCATACTAACATAAAAATAACAATTTTCTCCCCAAAGCCTGTGTCATTAAAACATGCCGAAATTGATTAACTTCCTCCTCCACTAGACTGATGCCAGTGAATATGTGCAATACTGAACAAAACTTTAGAGGTAACAATATCATTTATTTGGTGAGTGCAACATTTCCATACAGATTCTTGTACCATTATAAACCAGGCTTGACATTGGTACAAGATTCTAAACTGAAATGTTGCACTTATGAAATAAAAGGAGTTGTTATCCATGCAGCTTGGTCAATATTGTACATCCCCAAATGCCCTAAAGAGGAAGTCAATAAGGAAGTGTATTCCGCAACGTAAAGGATACAGTTTTCTTCCCCAGCACTTGTCTTTGGTGGTGCAGGTAGGTTAAGAATCACAAGTTGAGCATCATGGGATTTCTCTACGATGTGTTCATTGAGTCGCACTGCAGTGTGCATTCTCCTCACATTTTTTGTGTCTCTGAAAACATAAGAACTACAATATACTCAGGAACATACAACAGATATGGGTGCAGCAAGGCTTGGGGATTTACATGGTCAGGGGGAGTTTTGAGACTTGGTGAAGTTTGGAAACATGTTTTTGGTGTCTGAACATAAAGTCATGAAAGGACTGTTGACTTGTCACACAAAAGGGTGACTATACACCCTCATATATATATTTGCAGCCATGGTCAATTCTTTAACAAATGTGATGCAATGTTTTGCATTCAGGGGCATAGCTACCATCATGAATAAAAGCCCAGACTCACACATAATTACTTCTAAAAAGGTTGGACAAGCTCTCAATACTATCTAAATATAAAGCTTTGCAACCTACTGGGTTTACATGAAATAATTCACTTGCTATGAGGCTGTCATAAAATGCTTCAGCCTGGACAATAAGAGACAATAATCTCACATAAACATGAGTATAAGGGATGCACAATATATACATATATATCATACATTCAAGGGCATGAACAAAATAATAACCCGTGGTGATAATCATCATGATCATGTAACTGATGATGAAGGAGTAGCTAGGGGAATAGAAGGGGAAATAACTCGTGTGATCAACAAACTCTCAACCATAGGCCCTGTAGCTCACCTGCTTCCACAGCAAACCTCTCATATTGCTTAGAACATTCATGTAAAAATAAACTGATTAGAATATCTCTAGAACAATCTTTCAAAGCAAAGTGGGAAAGTGTCTATGACTATAAAAGTATACATATATATTTATGCTAATCTGAAATTCAGACTTCTACTCATTGGTGTCTTTTTCATACTCCATCACTTGTGTGCAGACACATTTTAACCTTTGAAAGAAACAGTGTGGAGCAAAACTGAAGCTTGGGGTCATGAAGCTTGCTGAACACGTCACCCATCCACCTCCTTTCCGCCACAAGCATCACTATACTTCCCCTGCCTTGTGACATGACAGCTTTGCATGGGCTAACATAACACAATCTAGTCATTTACCAGGTGAGCTGTCACCTCATGTTACGCCCTCCACGTAAACATGCATTGTCATTGTTGTCTTCTACTGGTTTCTACAGATTTCCAATACTTGTTCAACACTTGGACTTAGTGGCAGCTACAGATTCTGTCAAGGTCTGGGAAACATCATATTTGAACTTAACCTTTATCTGAGTAACATTACTGTAATTTGCTTCAAGGACAACAAGCTCATACCTACCTTGGCCACGACACACCGTTTCTTGTAATCATTCATACATTAATGATTGATGTACCACCATGTCCTAGTACTGTGAGCAAGACTTATTAGTACTAGGTCCACAAGACATGACAACATGTGTCAAAGCAAGGACGGAATGCCAGGTCAACGAAACACTTTATATTTAATGCTCTTGAAAAAACATCCGACAAATGATGTTCTCAACAAAATGTGAATATTTAAGTTGAACTGATAAGAACAGAAAACACATTTTGTTTTAGAAAAAGGCCAACATGAGCACTGGAAATTTCCCAACTGGAACAAGAAAGATTCCACAGAATTTAATTTGATTTCCATAAAAGGTTTCATTCATCACACGATGTCATAGGTGCCCCAAATTTCTTTGAAATATGGGATTAAAGACTTCAGTCAAATCAGGGTGTCATATTAGTGACAATACATGCAGAACAAGCATTTGTTGATGCTAAGCAGTTAGTAGTTGGTGTTGGGTTCAAACATAACAAATTGCAGCCTGAAATCTTGAGAATTACATTTTACAATCACATGTTCATCTTGTTGATGTCATAACATTTCTACCATGCACAGTAAACAATAAAAATGATCTGAGAAAGTGAACAAATTCTGTTTGTTTGTAATGCCATGTCACGTTCAGCAGTATTCTGGCATTATGCTGTTGATCAAGCTGAGAGAATCTTGTGACTGTCAGTCAGTAGCAGCACTGATCCATGCAGTTTGAACACAATCACATGCATCAACCTAGTCTGACAGTGTGGACACTGATCAAATTATGGGCTGCTAAAGATTTGGTTTTAACCCAAATCATTACAGTTAAGTGAAAATGTGTAAAAGAATATAACACAACTATTCAAAAATGCAATACCATTTAAATGGGACAGGTACCACAATCGTAATCTGCGACGCTATCGGTGAAAACATTTCAAGCCAAAACAAGCTACTTAAAGTGAATATTTCCATCTGATTTTAAAGGGGGGTGCATCACAAAAATCCTTTAGGACAAAAGCTCCAATTACAGTACACTCAATATTCTAATTCCTCAATATTCTAATTCTTAAATGTGTCTAACATATAAAACTGTCTACAAGACGTATTTCTATAACAGTAAAATGAGGAATGTGTGTGCTAGCTACAAATGATGACATGTAACTAGACACATATACTACTCATGTATTGAAGTCACACGGGTAAGCATGGAGAATAGTTTCATCTTCGTACAAGGGGAACATGTTAGCACAAAGACGTCAAGGTGTAAAAGGAAGTGATTAGTGATGCAAAGTTTGGAACATCAGACAATCAATGACTCTGTGATAAGTAGATTCTTTTCACATTTTCCCTTAATTTTTCATCATCATCAGTGTCCCTCTTGGTTTCATCATTTGCAGTTTATCAATATTGTAAATCCAATATCCTCTACTACAAAAAATGCAGCTGTTTATTGGAGCCATCCAAAGTACCGAATGAAGCATTTATTCTATTTCTTATATTTTGCAATGGGATTTATCACAGAGACATTCCATCTGATATTCCTAAAATAGCTGTGATAGTGGTTGCATAGAGGTTAAGCTTCTTACGGCTTAGGAAGTGACTGAGAAGATCTGAAACAACAAGCATGGCAATGATGTTGCTGTGTCCGTACTGCAGCAGGACAGACGTGCACACTGCCGGTACATCGTGAAACATGCATACATCATCATCGACAGCATCCTCCCCTTGAAATACACACATCATCTTCCATTCTGATATATTACCAAGGGGCTTGGCTGAACAGTCATCTCTGACAGTGGCTAATTATTGCTGAGATTTTGTTCCTACAGGGTGAGTGAGTTAAGTTTTATGCCACTTTTAGCAATATTCCAGCAATAGCAACACCAGAAATGAGCTGCACATTGAACCCATGTGGAGAATCAAACCCATACCTTTGGTGTGTCGAGTGAACGCTTTAACCACTAGGCTGCCTCAACACTTCAGGGATGTCTGCACCAAAATGGTAAATATCCAAGAACTTTTCTCCCACATCAAGTTGCTAAGCCATATATGACAGGAATACTGTTCACAGTGGCATCAAACCCACGTTCACGCTTCTGCTTCCTCAGCAACAATTACACACTACATCAGGGCCCAGTTTCACGAAGTCATTTAAGCGCTACAGCTATTGTATGTCCATGTTACAGTATAGCAGTTTTGATAGCTTTGTGAAACAGGGCCTGGGTAGTAAGACAGACATTGTGTGGCAGACAATTAGCAAATGAAACTAGTTAACTGTACCATGTGAATTCCAGTTACGTGTGATCAGAAATATGCCATCAGAGAGGATTATTCCACACGTGTAAACACACAACTCATATTTTCATTATGTCTGCCAACGCCATGCCATGTTGTGAATCTTCTGCATTGATTTATGTCACAGCACAGCACAATTTGGACTTGCCCGTTACATACACGGTAATTATTACACATGTCTCTTCCTGCATTGATCCCATGTATTGTTAGAATCTACCAATGCCACACATTCATATAAATCCATCCTGTCTAACAATCTGCTCTGTTCATGCCTTATATGGGATGTCCATACTATCCATTACATATATATGTATAACATCACATTTCACAAAGCCTATCTAGTGTATAACATAACACCTTCCCATCCACTACATCACATTTCACAAAGCCTATCTAGTGTATAACATAACACCTTCCCATCCACTACATAACATTTCACAAAGCCTATCTAGTGTATAACATAACACCTTCCCATCCACTACATCACATTTCACAAAGCCTATCTAGTGTATAACATAACACCTTCCCATCCACTACATCACATTTCACAAAGCCTATCTAGTGTATAACATAACACCTTCCCATCCACTACATAACATTTCACAAAGCCTATCTAGTGTATAACACAACACCTTCCCATCCACTACATAACATTTCACAAAGCCTATCTGGTGTATAACATAACACCTTCCCATCCACTACATCACATTTCACAAAGCCTATCTGGTGTATAACATAACACCTTCCCATCCACTACATCACATTTCACAAAGCCTATCTGGTGTATAACATAACACCTTCCCATCCACTACATCACATTTCACAAAGCCTATCTAGTGTATAACATAACACCTTCCCATCCACTACATAACATTTCACAAAGCCTATCTAGTGTATAACATAACACCTTCCCATCCACTACATAACATTTCACAAAGCCTATCTAGTGTATAACATAACACCTTCCCATCCACTACATCACATTTCACAAAGCCTATCTGGTGTATAACATAACACCTTCCCATCCACTACATCACATTTCACAAAGCCTATCTAGTGTATAACATAACACCTTCCCATCCACTACATCACATTTCACAAAGCCTATCTAGTGTATAACATAACACCTTCCCATCCACTACATCACATTTCACAAAGCCTATCTAGTGTATAACATAACACCTTCCCATCCACTACATAACATTTCACAAAGCCTATCTAGTGTATAACATAACACCTTCCCATCCACTACATAACATTTCACAAAGCCTATCTAGTGTATAACATTACACCTTCCCATCCACTACATAACATTTCACAAAGCCTATCTAGTGTATAACATTACACCTTCCCATCCACTACATCACATTTCACAAAGCCTATCTGGTGTATAACATTACACCCTAACAATCCCATATGTCTATACCAAACCATCCAACATAACAACCTGCCATATAAATATACTAGTAAATATACTATATCATAGTAAATTATACACACTATCCATCCACTATATGACATTACACTCTATCCCTTCCTCTATATAAATACATGTATGTTCTGCACATCTCACTCAGTCAGTTTTGATTGGTTAAAGCCCCTCACCATCATATCTTAATCTAGCAAAATAATTTGCATTAGAAAATGAACCCCTTCAGTGTAATGGATATACATAGAAAAGTGTAATTCAAATTATTACTCGCCCATTGAAGATACTGCAGTGTAACATTTTTACAGCAATATTGCACTAGTGTAATACCGCTTGACATATGACGTCAAAATGGTTCAAAGTTGTGATGTTACAATGCTAATGTTGTTGTCGCAGTTTTACTAGACTTTGTTTGACTTGCGGAAAGCTGAGAGTCCTCACACTGTAGGCAATTTTGCTGCAGTTGCTGTCAATTTGTGTTGGCGAGTAATAAACAGAATACTACACTCGCTTCTGTGAAATACCATTTCGCTTTTGCTCGTTTGATACCAAATCACTAACTCGTTTAATAAAAATGGTATTACACAGTAGGTCGTTTAGTATCCTCTATGCATCTGACAGACCAACTCAAGGGAGAGCAATGTGTCAGAAGAGTTTGTGCTAAGAATATTCAGAAGTTAATACTGCCCCTTCCATAGTATGGTGTATCAGATGTTAAGCTGGAATCATGCATTAACCCAATTCCATATGAGATTTACTTAATGTTGAAGTGTTGAGAAGCTGTAGACGGTGGGAGTATATCAACTACTGGCATTTATATTAGACAAAGCTTCAACTGGTACCTTTCTCTAATTGAAGAAGTGTTGGAATAATATAATATGGTTTTGATATTCATTGAAAGTCACACAACATGGACTTCATTAATTAAAAAATATAAAGAATCACGTTTGATATTGCAAGCCTCCTTAAGTGACTTTGGAAGCTGGGATGATGAAGAGGACCAATTTTATGGATTGAGAAGTTCTTTACAGCATGTGAAATTTTGGTGTAGATGCTAAACCATAAGCATGCAAGGGATGATGGTGTCAGCATCTACACAAAAACATCATATTCCTCTTTGTTTCCAACACTTGGTGTATAATCTGTGGTCTTTTATCATCTCTTCTTCTGATGTCATTAATACTGACACACTGCAATTGTGATCCCAAGTTAATGTTGATACACTTCCAGATCACTGCACCACAGACAGTTGGGGGCATTTTCCCCACGTGATGTCACAGTGGTTTACACAGACTTGTTCAGAGGTTGATATTCAGATTCACAGCTACAGAAAATATGTCCCTAATAGAAACAGACAAAATTTCAAAACATGTTAATTTAGTTGTAACAAATGTGATGGCTAGGTCAAGAGGACTTGCAGTTCAATGATTACATATCAAAAAGGAGGAAGATGCCTAATGTTACATTTTTGTTGTGAATACACAACCCAGACAACTCTATAAATAAGGGAAGAAGAATCTTAAAAAAACATCCCAATTTTGAACAAAATGCCATTATTCCCTACATGAAATAAATTTGGCAGCCTCAATAATCCCTGGATATTAGTGTTATTTCAAGCCATTGTTAAAGTGTAGGAGCTAAAGTGTCAAGCAGTTAGGAGGTAAAGAAGTTGTTTCAAACTCAATGTGAAATAAGATTCACTGGATGTACTTTGATACGCTGTTACAGAGTCTTTATCAAGAACCATGGTCATAGAATGAAGTTTGCATTTTCCCTTTGTACTTCCAAAAGGGGCACCTGTTTTCCAACACTTCTTCAATTAGTAGCTGGCTTCATTGGCGGCCAGCAAGAGCTGACTCTACTTACGGCTTGAGATTGAGGAGTTGCCCCCCTTGCTGAGGAGTGAAGGTGAACTGGTTGCGTTTACTGTGATCAGAGGGGTCGGTAGAGCTCTCGTCATCATTCTCCTCAGGGACTGGGTCAAGACGTAACATCACATCTGAGGGTGTCAGGTGGGATCTATCCACAATGGCTTGTGGCTGAGGAAAATCAATATAGTAAGTGAGAAACTGCTTGTGATATTCATCTAGCAGAAATTATATTTTACAGTTATAGTTTTATATATATTGACAAAAAAAATTGCAACAGTTTTAAAGTCAAACTGTTGTGACTACAGGAGAACTCAAATTCAGACAAAATCTTACAGCACTGCCAATTATGTATTGGTTCTCCAAAAGTTAGTGACTGCGGATTCCGGGAAATTTGAACACAGATGGTTAATTTGATATATAGAGGTATCAAGGTAAGGCCAGATCAGTTTTATTTCTTGTTTTATGGATTCTCCAGTCATACTTTTTCAAGAATAAAAAAAAAGATAAAAATAATTTTGTATCTCTAGCCTAATAGTGACACTCACCTCCATCTTTTTCAGTCTCATGTCCCTTAACATCTGTGTCCTCTGCTCCATCATCAGTGTACGCTCATATGTGTACGCAGATATGTCGATGGTGCTCTGGAACAGGAATTCATGGTATTATCACTGAAAGATGGTCATCCAAACACTTGTTGTCTTTTGTTATCAGCTGATTCTTTTCAGAAGAAATGCTAAAATATCATTCAGTTATTAGCTTTGCTGCTTATCAGTAACAATATCAAGTAACAGTCATTTAGTGCTGCTTAAATGACAAATAAAGGGCATTTGTCACACTACAACACACCACTGTCACCTATCTTATGAATGTTCTCAAGGACTCTGTCATCATTCATCATCACTAGTAGCATCATGCATGACATCATCACCCACCATCTCTACAACGTTGACCTCAGCCTCAATACGCAGCTGGTAAAGGTAAGTCTTCAAATCCTTCATCATCTCAATCGAGTTGTCTTCCATTTCTACACTCATTAAGGAACAGTTTCCTCCCTAGTGGGGCTTTACTGAATTGATTTGACATATTGCAGCTTTAAAACAGAAAGTCTAACAAGTGACAGACATTATATTAAGCAATGATTCATATCTCAGCTAACAATGTATCTAACAGTTCGTAAGTCTATTCTTATAGATGGCTAAAGATTTTCTGTAATATTCCAGGTGTTGGCCCATAAATAATTGAGTCTGGACCAGACAATCCAGTGATCAAGAGATTGTGTCTAATGCGTCTAATCTGGATCTTCATGGGTCTGCATGCCTAACTCTGAAATATCTGGAGTTTGTGCATCACAGACATTTTACACATATATGGAGAGTTAACCCAGAGCTGAATGAACTGTACAGTGTTGAAAGAGACAGACAATAATGACAATGACTACTTTCAAAACACTCTTGAGTGACTGATCATTAAATCTTTAACTCTACACATATTCAAAATACTCTAGAAATATGAGTCTTATACTCAACAAATATCACCTAGGCCTTTCAGAGTTGCTTGAATTGCAAAAATACACAGATGATTGTCTGAGTGGACTTGCAGCAGTTCAACGGTATCGGCACATACAATTGGGTGACCACCCATCCAGGGGCATCAAAAGATGAAAGGATACGAGCAACAGTAAAGATCCTCAGCTTGCAGTTCTTCCATGATCGATCCATCCTCAGAAGGAAGGGCAGCAACATCAACAGCCCGCCATCATGAACAATCCACCAGACATCAATCGTACCACGCAGTTTCTCATTGTCAGGGAACATTGCGACCCCTTTACACACCAACAGGGCCAACTGTCCAGCTCCCACATTCCGTACAGTGTCTGCAATATAGGAGGAACATGGATACATCATCATAAAGGTGTCCTAGCCAGTGATTTTGTTTGGCCAAAATTTTATTCATTAAGAAGATTTCTCAATCAATGTTTATATGTTTATTAAAGTATTTTTAGTTTCTACAAATTATATTTGAAAATTATGAATAGCAAAACCTGAAATTCAAATCTGCATCTACAAATGCATCGGCATTTTGAATAATAGCCAGGAAGTTCTGTTCCCAAAACAGATCTTGAAGAATAAAGTTTGGGACAAATCTCTTAATATAATCACTAGTTTGAAAGACAGGATCAAGAATTCAGTTTGGTGAAACAAGGCTAGTATATTACTACAGACTTTCTCCAGTTGGTGAGGGGCATGTTAGGTTGTGAGTCTATTGAAGCACTGACCCAGGAACACTTTGTAACTCCTTTCATCTGAGTCATGTCTCCAGCCATACGGCCATCCAACGACCACTGTGTTGTGCTTCAACCCTCCTAGACCAGCGTTCTGTACTCTGTAAAGGAACACAAAGTTACAGTGCAGAGGTGTGTGCACTTTATAGACAGTGATTTTATAATTTGTGCATAAACTAGATTACATACATAAATTAGTTTGTTGTTTTATGCCTCACTCAGCAATATTTCAGCTATATGGCATTCTTCTGTAAATATGAGTCTGGACCAGACAATCCAGTGATCAATAGCATGATACGATGACATGTTTCTAATAAGTCAGACTAATTCTAACCCAGATCTTTACGGGTCTACATAAACTAAATCAAACTGATCGGACATCAGTCATTAGTTCACATTGGAGGAAAGATGTATCCAGTGTCACTGAGTTTGTTGGTCACCTCAGGAAACCATGACCTTTCACAACCTATGACGTCTAGAAATTCTTTTCATTTTGAAAGGATAAGTTTCAGATTCAAATCACATACAATATATAGAGCACTTGTACTTACAAATGACAAAGTCCCTCTGTCACGGACCTGGCTATCAATACATCAGAGAATCCCTTCACACCGTAATCCTTTATCAGCTTGTCTAGGGTCTAGAATACAGATGACATTCACTAGTTCATCATCTTTCCAGGGTTAAAACGAACATAAAACCACTCACTCATCATCTTTTATGGTCCTTCATCTTCCTTGAGTACATTGAGTCATACATAGGTGATGATTAAAGTCTTCTTTCAGTGGACAAATGAATGTACAAGTCAAAAATATAATCCATGCATTAACTATGTGTAATCCCTACTATACCTAACACTAGGGAAAAGACAACAGCACAATGTCAAACAAGAGACACTGATGTTTGTTGCAAAGTAATGTAAATTCTCATTGGTCTGTGCACTCAGTGGTTTCTGTCCTGCTGCAGCCAAGCAGTTGTTGGTTATAGCATGCCATACACAGAGACTACAACATTACATGACATAACATCACAGATGATGGAAGAACATAGCATACAGTCATAGACGGATCTAGAGGTGGAATGGGGTGTGCAGGGGTGCACATACCCATTTTGTCCTGAAATTTTGTTAAATGACCTTCGAAACTCAGTGAAAATTAACTCAGGTGAAAATAGAGGGTGCATCCCCCATTTCTTCAATTGGATGTGCCCCTCCTTTCTCAAAAAGCTGTGTCCACCTGTGACAGTTCCAATACAAGTGTCTGCTTAAAAGAATTTACTTCTCTGATTGGTATATCCAAATGAATATCATTTTCAAATCCCCGATCAAGCAATTACCCCTGGGGGTGAGTGTGTTTCATAGGCCCCAGCTACAAAGTGTTTGTAGAGTTACAAGCTATTGTAAGTACATAGTTTATCATAGATTTATGAACATCACAGTGCTACAAATTGAGGCCCCTGATCTGTGCATTTATGGCTTTCGCAATGCTATGATGAAAAATTCTTAAATTAATCGTAGCTAGAAGGTTACAGTGCTTTTGTCATCACAATGTCTACTAGTCCCACAAGATTTTCTGACATACAACACTGACTGTATTGGCAATGAAAGACGGTTGAAGGGAGATAACTCTTGGTTATATTGGATGACATTTTAGTGTAAACACAACTGTCCTGTGTAAGGATGAATACTCACAAGTTTTGCAGCCTGAGCATCTGCAAATTTTTCTGTGAACGTTCCTTCAATCACAGTGTTGACTAAAGTTAGACCCTTGCCTGAAACAGAATCAGAGTTACAAGTCACCTGTGACCAGTCAAGTCACACTCCATCAAACCATCAGAGGTAGATCAAACACAGCCCAATAGCTAAATGAAATACTACTAGCTGTGATGCCTGGATGTAACATGCAATATTTGTGATAATACATTCTAAATGAAGAACACATTCTAGTACTTTTTGTTATGTTGAGTCCCATCTTTGACTCCTTATGTTGTCCATATATCAACTTGTGTACTTATCAGTATCCACCAGTTCAGTGCAAAGAATCAATTCAGCCTTGGAATCAACACAGGAAGGTCACATTAAACCTAAACGTTCACAGAAAGTTAGTCACTGTCCATAACATCATTCTCTGTCGGTGTTGCATAAATTAAATACTGAAGTCTCCCTTATATAAGCAACTGTACTTTCACTTGCCACAATGACAGTCCGTCAAGTCGAAACACTGTGAGGGACATTCTCTGACACATTTCAGACATTACTAATTCAATACAGGCAAACACTCACCCGCTTTCAGTTGACTGGCAAATCTGACAAGCTTGGGGTATTTAGGCTGTAGGTTTTCATCCAACTTCAGCAATACCAGCAGCTGTGGCCTGAAATACACTCAATATTAACAACACAGCACACTGGATTAACTGAATATCAGTAACAGGATATGCTGAAATACACTACAGTCACTAGTCATGATGGTGATGTTTGAAAGAAATGATCTTTTAGTGATGATGAACTCCACACACAAAGCTATGATGCATGTGCAGTAAGTTGATGTTTAGAAGAGTTCTCAAACCCAGGACATCAAAGAAACTGGACACAATCAGTAGATCCTATGGGAAGCAAAGGGCAACAACTCTGCACAGACCACCTTTCTACCCATCTCCAAATGAATCACAACATTTGAAGAGAAAGGCATTGATATGTGATATATATTTCTATGGTATAAAGACACTGTTGTTTGATACAGTTACACGGTTACTATTGATACATTATCTTTTAGTCAGTACAGATTTATGGACAGCTGATATTCTCCTATCTCAAAGAAAAGTGTGCATACAATAGTATCTTCAATTATTATGACATTGCAGCTCTTGCATACCTTTCCAACAGTGATGTGTGTGATCAAGAGCCAAATGACCTTGACAGAGAAATGATTTGTCCATCAACAATGGCAGAAGTTGATCCTGCATGCAAGTATCTGCACTCACAAAGGAAATGTCCTGTCTGGGGTTTTGTGCACTGGTGATGTTTGCACATGTTAAATGGGATTTCAGTAGAAAAAACAAAACAAAAACAATGGATAAATTGCGCCATGTCCCATTATGAAATTGAGTTGTCATGCTCTCCAAACTGACTTACCTCCAGTTCTTGGTGTGTGGGGGCCCCTCCTGGAGTCGAAGCAAGGAGTAACGAGCGGCAGACATCGCTAAACCTCGAATACCATCACCCCACTCCTTCTCAGCACTGGAATCAAGATAAAGTCTTTGAAGTTGGTGGCATTGCAATTTAAAGACTACAGCTTACCAGATGTAAACTACCCTATTTCCTCTAATAAGGGTATGGGCACAGACTTCTAGACTCAGCATTTATTAGCAGCCAAGGAAATATACTGATAATTATTATGTATGTAACCTCGAGATTATTTCCACTGTAGTACTGCCCAATGACATGTCTGTCCATAACATCCAATGGTGTTCTGCCAGTTGGATCACCAAGCTACTTCTCAGCCACAACCAAAATGATCGTTTTGTGTTATCTGCATGACTTCAACTCTTTGTGTACTTACCCCTTGTATTCAATGTACTTGTATATACAGCAGGCCAAGGCGATGGCTGTCAGGGCATAGTACCAACTGGATATGAACATCAGTGTGATGCATAGTGCAAGTCCTACCAACGACAGCGTCCAATGGTAAAAGCGGAACCGAGGTCGCCAGTTTGGTGTCCGTAGCAGTGTCAACATCGCACAAGCCATGTTAACAAAACCGTAACACATGAGGAAGAACCTGACAAGGACAAATCAAAGGTTGTGATATCAAGGTACAGTAGAAACAGTCAGAATTAAAAATTTAATCATATATAACCCTGCAGTGTGGGGGACACAAGAAATAGATTTCACAATTTTACAACCGTGTTTTAGAGCAATGGTCTTTGGTGTGATAAGTGAATGCTTTAACCACTAAGCCTGTCCACCACTCAAAACAGGAAGAAGAAATACAAACGTCCTCACACTACTTGGTCATATATTTATCTGAAATGGTATTCTGACCATTAAATTACTCCCTGGGATTACTGATATCATTACACATTCAATACTTATATATTGCTTTTACTTAGTAAAAACCTTTGGGATTAACACGTGTGTTATCATTTGATTCCACTTTGAAAATAAAGTTCCAAAATGAACAAAGAAGTCATAAATGATATACTGTTCTTAACACAGGGAAAAATGGAACTTCAATGGATATTTCATAACTAGAGTTCAATAACACTTTCTGCCAGGAACTAATAGTAGTCAGTATACCTCAAAAATAAGATCATAATGATCTTTTGACCTGTGAAGGTCCCGGGGTAGAACAGGCCCTCATCAACCCATGCTTGCCACAAAGGCAACTATGCTTGTTGTAAGAGGTGAATAACGGGATGGGGCTCGCTGACTTGGCTGACATGTCATTAGTTCCCAATTGCGCAGATCAATGCTCATGCTGTTAATCACTGGATTGTCTGGTCCAGACTCAATTATTTACAGACTGCCGATGTATAGCTGGAATATTGCTGAGTGCAGCGTAGAACTCAACTCACTCGCTCACTGATGATCTTTTCTTTCCATGCTGCCATATCATGTTAATATGAACTTTCCCATGTCACAGTTGCTGTCGAAAGTATACATATTCTCATGGACTGAGCGCAAAACAGGGTTGCGCAACAGAGAGGAAATGACCAGTCTTTTCATATGCAAACAAAGAGATTGGAAATGGATGTGCAGCATTGATGGTGTTGATATCTTATCTTGACATGAAAAATATTTTTCTACCTGTAGCAAGGGAGGTGTGTTGCAAAAATCTGATTGTTTCGTTCACATGCAAGAAGACTGGTCATTCTCTCTTGGATGCACAACCCTATTTGCGGTACAGTTTGCCCCTGAACTGTTACAGGTATTATTACTACAACTGATCTGCCACTCACATGGTAATAATTGGAGCAACATAGTCCAGACTAGCAATCAGGATACCGAACTCGGAGATAAGCATGGTGAGCAGGAGGGCACGCACTGGCTCCCCACGTTTCGTTGTTTTACTGAATATGGACAGGAATGGGATCACATTGTCGGTGGCAATAGCTTGAAGCAAGCGGGGAGCACCTGAAAACGGAACAGCATAGTTTGCTACATCTCTATGTGATATATCACGATACACATCCATGCGATATTTTGAGGCTATTGGACTGCAGTTTTCATAGAACAAAAACATTGTATTACTTTCAGTATCATCAGATTTAAAATGTATGTGTCTGTAGGTAACTGCAGTTTTACTCTGTTTTGGATTCATTGTCACAAGTGGCATACTGTGTCAATGAGCATTTTGGATACACTTTGATGCTATTTTGAACATTTAAAAAAAAGAAATATTCCCCTCAAAATTTTCTGTTCCTCTTTTGACAATTATGCATTCTCCCTACAAACAGCAATACATTAGATGTTAAATGAGAAAATCTGACCCCACTGGGGATAACATGCCATAAGTCAAAAAAAGCATGACAAGGGCCACAACTCTGTCACAAATTGTAACACAGCTTCCCTTTTTGTACTCCACAATGGCATTCGCATCCTGAAAGCACATACCAAATTTGGTTTCCCTATCTATAAATGGTTTTTGAGAAAACCTGTACAACATCTCTAATCCACGGACGGCTGGAGCTCAAATCTATATGTTATCTAAGCCTCAAACTGAACTCCAGGATCTGCTGAAGCAGTGTAAGGGCTGTGTTACCTGTACAACATCTCTAATCCACGGACGGCTGGAGCTCAAATCTATATGTTATCTAAGCCTCAAACTGAACTCCAGGATCTGCTGAAGCAGTGTAAGGGCTGTGTTACCTGTACAACATCTCTAATCCACGGACGGCTGGAGCTCAAATCTATATGTTATCTAAGCCTCAAGCTGAGCTCCAGGATCTGCTGAAGCAGTGTAAGGGCTGTGTTACCTGTACAACATCTCTAATCCACGGACGGCTGGAGCTCAAATCTATATGTTATCTAAGCCTCAAACTGAACTCCAGGATCTGCTGAAGCAGTGTAAGGGCTGTGTTACCTGTACAACATCTCTAATCCACGGACGGCTGGAGCTCAAATCTATATGTTATCTAAGCCTCAAACTGAACTCCAGGATCTGCTGAAGCAGTGTAAGGGCTGTGTTACCTGTACAACATCTCTAATCCACGGACGGCTGGAGCTCAAATCTATATGTTATCTAAGCCTCAAACTGAACTCCAGGATCTGCTGAAGCAGTGTAAGGGCTGTGTTACCTGTACAACATCTCTAATCCACGGACGGCTGGAGCTCAAATCTATATGTTATCTAAGCCTCAAACTGAACTCCAGGATCTGCTGAAGCAGTGTAAGGGCTGTGTTACCTGTACAACATCTCTAATCCACGGACGGCTGGAGCTCAAATCTATATGTTATCTAAGCCTCAAACTGAACTCCAGGATCTGCTGAAGCAGTGTAAGGGCTGTGTTACCTGTACAACATCTCTAATCCACGGACGGCTGGAGCTCAAATCTATATGTTATCTAAGCCTCAAACTGAACTCCAGGATCTGCTGAAGCAGTGTAAGGGCTGTGTTACCTGTACAACATCTCTAATCCACGGACGGCTGGAGCTCAAATCTATATGTTATCTAAGCCTCAATCTGAACTCCAGGATCTGCTGAAGCAGTGTAAGGGCTGTGTTACCTGTGAGAGTCTGCAGCCCTGCCCCAAGTGTGGACAGGAAGGCTCCGATCATGATGACCCACTCATTTGGCCAAGCCAGCGTTCCGATCAGCAGACTCCCACCTATACTGACACCGTACCTGCAAATGCAATCCACAATATGAAGCGTCTTATCCTTATTCATAATGTTCACATATTATCTGATAAATACTTTTTATTACTTAGATACAGACACAAAGGTATAGACTAATTGCTTGATATCACAGAGTGTCAGTATCGTTTCACGCTGCTTTTAGCAATATCACAGTGTGGGACACCAGAATTGGACAGAATTGGACTTGGGCAATCAAACTGAGTTCTTCAGTGTAAAAACCAAATACTTTAACTACAAGGTTATGCCCCTTGATATTCTAAAAGCCTGAGCATTTCATTAGAAGCTTAGAAACCACATTTCATACTTACTTGTCTCTCAGTAGATGACCTTCAATACATGCAGCAAAGAACAGCACCGAACTGAGATCTGAACTAGTTGAGGATTAACATTGAACACTGCTTCTGAGTTCACATGCAAGCAAATGGTCATTGTAAATACTTAGGAGTTTGCATGGATGTTATATGTATTTTCATTCAGATTGATTTCCACAATCAATATTACATAATCAGAATTTACCTCCAAAATGTTTCCTTAAATTAACATTACATCATAAATGAAAAATAAAACAGCCATTTCACAGCATAACTAATGAGAAGAACAAAATGACAGATTATGAATAACTTTAAGATCTAGTCAGTTTAGTCTTCAGTCATAAAAAAATGTCCCGAAATTACCATGACCCTTAACGTTTTGTTTGGTATATATCGAGATTCAATAACTTACAATTTTACCAAAATATCATAAAAGAATGTCCCCAAATTACCATGACCCTTATCATTTTGTTTGGTATATATCGAGATTCAATAACTTACAATTTTACCAAAATATCATAAAAGAATGTCCCCAAATTACCATGACCCTTATCATTTTGTTTGGTATGTATCGAGATTCAATAACTTACAATTTTACCAAAATATCATAAAAGAATGTCCCCAAATTACCATGACCCTTAACATTTTGTTCGGTATATATCAAGATTCAATAACTTACAATTTTACCAAAATATCATAAAAGAATGTCCCCAAATTACCATGACCCTTAACATTTTGTTCGGTATATATCGAGATTCAATAACTTACAATTTTACCAAAATATCATAAAAGAATGTCCCCAAATTACCATGACCCTTATCATTTTGTTTGGTATGTATCGAGATTCAATAACTTACAATTTTACCAAAATATCATAAAAGAATGTCCCCAAATTACCATGACCCTTAACATTTTGTTCGGTATATATCAAGATTCAATAACTTACAATTTTACCAAAATATCATAAAAGAATGTCCCCAAATTACCATGACCCTTATCATTTTGTTCGGTATATATCAAGATTCAATAACTTACAATTTTACCAAAATATCATAAAAGAATGTCCCCAAATTACCATGACCCTTAACATTTTGTTTGGTATGTATCGAGATTCAATAACTTACAATTTTACCAAAATATCATAAAAGAATGTCCCCAAATTACCATGACCCTTAACATTTTGTTTGGTATATATCAAGATTCAATAAAACCCCACCATTCTGCTGCAAGTTGGTATTCCAGTGTAAAACCTTCATGGTTTGGTAGACTTTAATAGCATATTGCCAACATCTTGTGACTTGCTATAACTTGTGCAGACATCAAGCATGATTCAACAATTGTGCACCCTGATCATACAAACTAATCATATCTCCCCGACCAATAAGTAATATTCAAAGCCGAGAAATCCAATAAGCAGTTATTTCTGTGAAGGATACACACAGCGGAAGTGGTTAAAATAGCAGCTATAGTTCCTGCTGGAATGGATTTCTGGGCATCAGCAAGGTCACCAGACCTGTTGGAACCGGCCATGATGCCTGAAAAATATGCAGGGTCAAAGGTGAGCAATGAGCTCTGGTAATGATGATAGATGGGCGCTTCAAAGGACATGTGTTTGTGTTGACGATTGATTTCCCTGCTTCATTACCGTTCAAAAGTTGTTTTACACAAGAATTACTTATAAACTGAAGATACATATTGATTTTTGGTGTTGTGTTTTTAAAGAAACTGAAATGATAATTATCCCCTTAAAGCAAGTGGATAGTACAAGAATAAGTTTTAAAGGAATTTGTCTCTCCTCATCACAGGGACAGGATGCTCAGGTAGTGAGTGAGTATGAAGTGAGTATGAGTGAGTATGATTTTTACACTGCTTTTAGCAATACTCCACCATTATCATTGTGGTGGACATGAGAAATGGGCTTCACACACTTGTTCAGTGGTATGATGAGCGAACCATCAGACTGTAAAATCTTAACCACCTGGCTACCACATCACCGCTAATGTTCGGGGAAGTTAATCATTATGGATGTGACAATAATATTGTAAGTACTGACTGTAACAGTGCGGATAATGGTAGTAACAGTGTGGAAAATGGCAGTAACAGTGTGGATAATGGTAGTAACAGTGTGGAAAATGGCAGTAACAGTGTGGATAATGGCTTTAACAGTGTGAACACAAACTCTTGTAAATACCAACAGTGTAGATACTACGTGTAACAGCTTGGACACTGACTGTAGTAGTGTGAACTTTGCCTGTAACACTGTGAATACAACCTGTAAGTGTTGATACTGCCTATAGCATTGTAGTTGCTACATGTAACAGTGTAGATACTACCTGTAACAATGCTGATACACACTGTAACATTGTAGACACTGACCTGTAACTGAGGGAAAGTAGATAGCCAGGAGGATCATGAATGATGTTGTTATCTCAGCCAAGACCTCCCCTCTAGCTTCAGATCCTTTCTCATCTGTGCCCACGATGTTTCCTTCCTCGGTGTAGTGGTTGTAAACATTCTCTGTAACACAAAGTCACACTCAGGCATTTGGTAACTGTGGGATCCACGCCTGGTCATATACATGCTTCCCAGAATGATTCAACCTTAATTCTACTAGATCTGGGAAGTTTCATTGCAGAACTGATCTTCTGGAACCCATGAACAACATTTTTGTCAAGAGATGACAAATGTGATCAGCTGGTCAGACTCACTGACTTGCTGGAGATGGATTGGTATCTCCGTAGAGCAATATTCATGATGTCAATCACACGATTGTCTATTCCAGACTATCCCAGGGGTGACAAATGGAACATCTGCGGGCAGGCTCACTGACTTGGTTGACATATGTCATCATACTGCATTGATCAATACTGGCGATGTCAATCACTAAATTATCTGCACCAGACTTGAATATTTTATTTACCACTATCACAGAGATGGAATATTGCTGAGTGCAGCATTAAATAACAACAAACAAAACCTATTTCTACTTATTTGTCATAAATTTCAGTGGGCAACGTTGAGTCCGTATGCCAGTGTCTCTATACTGAATCATAACCACAACATTTGGTTCTGGATTCACTGGTGCAACTTATCAGTGCATTCATATGTTACATGTTGTCCACTTACATCCCAACTTACATCATCTTGTTGATTTTGTAAACAAACTTGGTGCTGTCTGAACAAATCCTGACAGCATTTATTTTGAAGACTTTAAACACTTCTGCTTCCATGCTTGGGAATGCCATATGGAGACTCTTGGATGAGTGCAGCATTAAACAACAAACTGTTTGATTACCAGTTTTCTTGTCTTTACATGTCCTTGAGCATATCTAATATCCTCAATTCTTGCAACAATGATTAGACCAATTTTAAGGCAGACGGAGTATATTTCTCATCCTATTTCCTCCCTTAGACAACCACTGTTAAGTTGCCAACCTCAACTTTAAATGTATTTTCTATTTTCTGATGCAAGCAAGTAATACCTTTAGACAGGTAAAACAAGACAAATAGCTCTGCCATGTAGAGTCCTGAGAGTAACAAAAGCAAAAGTTGTGTCAGCCAATTCAGGAAAGGTCAAGTGTTTCAACAAAATATATTTACCTATGAATTTCCCACTTGCAATGCCAGGAATACCCTTAAGTTGATGGACTTCGTGTTTGTTGTAGTACTCGCACGCATCACCAGTGTTGTTGTTCACGCCACAGTAGTTGTGGTAGATGGAGCTGGAAATGTTTTTCTCACAGAAGAAGGTTCCGTTCACCATAACAGAATCACTTGTCAGCAGTCGATCTCCAAGAACACATATACTGTTGGCAGAAGATATACACAATTTATCACATGGTATGAATAGAGTGAGTGAGCGAGTTTGCTTTTCAGCTGCTTTCAGCAATATTCCAGCAATATCATGGTGGGAGACACCAGAAATAGGCTTCAGATATTGTACACATGTGGGGAATCAAACCAGGGTCTTCGATATGAAGTGCAAACACTTTAACCACTGACCCACACAGTCTGCATAGGTGACAGATGGAACATAATGAGGGTTAAGTAAGAAATATGACTCCATACAATGAAATGGGAAGCTTTCGATGAGTAGACCACATTTGTCCTCTGTTGGGCATCTTGACCTTTCTGTGGACATGCACCCAGTCTGTTGACCCTGATGTAGATGTGCACCCAGTCAACACATGTACTGGACTCATTTAACCAGTCCCACAGGACACTGTAAATGTTTGTTTTATTTCAGTCTGGTGATTAAATTAGCAACAATGTCAGGGCTTTGGGAATAACAATTAGTTCTTTATTGCTGCTATCTGTTATGTACATCAGACAATGTTGTATCCAAATTATGTTTGTTATCATGAACAGAAACATTTATGGGAGGGTAGAAATGGTGTTTTTACAGACAAATGGCCCCATCTGTGGCATCCAAACCTTAACGTATCTATAACTAGCTTGAAACATGTGAATTAGCCATGATGGATTAGAACTAGTGTGTTATTAGGGGCTGTGTATTGTATATGTTGGACACTCTTTTACCCTTATGTGGTTTCCCAATCATGCTGAAAAACTCACAATAACTTAATAACAGGAAAAAAGGAACAATGTGTCAGCAACAAGAGAAGAAACAACTTTCGTGTCAGGGCAATTACATGCACTTTCTTATTTAAAAAGAAGACAGGTGAATAGTCTGAAATAGTCACTTTCCAAGTCTTAAAACACACCATCAATATTTTACAAACTGTACAAATAACTAAGTCTGATGCAATGTTTGCTCTTATCTCTGAAAAGCTGCAGGCCTTGAGGACAAACAATTGAATGTTTTTGGTCCTGTAATTTAATATGACCTGCAGAAAACAAATGCTGAAGGTCCAACTGGTTTTCAGTTGGCCTTGGGCCTAAGGACCAATGTTCATTTTGAAAGCCAGTCTGATTGAGTTAAAATGGAGGGTGATGGAGTAGTGAAGATGTTAAAGTGTTTGCTTGTCAAGCCGAAGACCTGGGTTTAATTAAATATGTAAAATGAGTGAAGCCCATCTCTGGAGTCCCCTGACATGATACTGCTGGAATATTGCTAAAAGTAGTGTAAAACTAAAATCACTCACTAACTCCCTCATTGGTGACATTAATAATTAACTCTTAAAGCTTGATTTGCTTCACAAATCAAGGCATGTTCTCATGCTGACGTGGAGCATGCAACAGACCCTTACGTCTTGGAATGTACAGTTAAGACAGCTCTGACAAGCTCTGACAACCTGTATCATAAATGGATTAATGTATGGTCTGAAGGATTTGTGAAAACAACTAATGACAGCCCTGTATAAACATGTAAACTACTGTGCAAGCACATGCAAGGAAAGGTGGACTATTGGGTTTCTGAGTTAGAAACAATCCAAGTGTCTCATGTTTGGAGTAACAGTTGATCAAATAGCACAGGGTTTTTTTCAACACAAGTCCAACCCGCAAACAGCATGCACCATAAGTATATGGTAAACTGTAAAAATATGCTAGGTCGTAACATAACAAACACTCTGTGAGTATGCCTTATAATGCAGCTTCTAGCAACATACCAGCTATATCGTGGCAGGGGGACTCCACAAATGGACTTCACACATTTTTTTCCATGTGGGAAATAGAACCGGGGATATTGTCACGATGAACCAAAGCTTTAACCACAAGGCTACCCAACCACCCCACAAATGCTTTGTGGATCGCAAACCTGTTTACAGTCATGTCACAGTATCAATCACTTGTTTGTGATTCCAGATCAGATCAATTTGAGGTTGCTGCACTGCAGAATACACATACAGCATTAAAGAAAGAAAGAGAGATATGTTACACAAACCGTGTCGTGTATTACCTACTGGTTCACACTGCCACTGTGTGTCCGGTTTGAGAAATCATTAAAAAAATAATTACCCACCTTGAATCACAGAATAACTGCATGCAAGGGGTAAATGAAAGCTTTAAAAGTGTCTGGATATTTAATCATGGATTTATGGTTCACTCATGTCTAGGAGAAGCTAATGTCACAATGGACACTGAAGTGGTGTCTTGCCGCCTCACCAGGGAGACAATGCAATCTCCAGACTTCCTCTGATGGACATATTTGCCATGCATGAGTGATACAAACAGTACTATTGGGGCTTCCTCTACCAGTTCAGACAACCTACAGGTCATATCTACTACAGTTGTGAGCAAAGGAATTTGTCCTAGTCAGTAATGTTAAGTGAGTGAGTGAGTGAGTGAGTGCTTTTATGCTGCTTTTAGCAATATTCCAGCAATATCATGGTGGGGACACCAGAAATGGGCTTCACACATATGGTACCCATGTGGGGACTCGAACCCAGGTCTTCAGCGTAACGAGTGGATGCCTTAACCACTAGGCTACCCACTGCCCCTGCAGTCTCATTAAGGTGAATTGTCAAACATGTATTACACATGTGCATCACAGCTGCTCTCAACAACATCACACCCTGCAATCATTACAAACAGTATGGCCTAATATCAAAACTACTCCAACTGATAATATTATTGTTACTGTAGATCTACAAACTGGTGAAAATATCCTGAGCCTACAACATGAACAGTGTTGCAAGGAGTTTGTGTTGAGAAAAATGCCCAATAAATATTGTAGATATTCCAAAGTAAATCAATAACTTCATACTTACTCCACACTGCTGTCGGCATTGGAGGCGAAGATGCCCACGTAGATGGAGACTATCGATATGATGACACATGCCAGTGACAGAGCAGCAAACTTGCTGACAAACTTGACACCAATGAAAACTACAAATGCTAGGACCAACATAACTGCTGTTCCATATAATCTGTAACTATGGAATATATCCCCAAAAATGTCCATCGGAGGTGCCATGTAAGTCTGAAAAGGAGGTTATTGTTAAAGTAATTTTTAAACTATTAATATAAATGGTGGCAACATTCTGACGTGAAACCATGAGTGAGCTAGTTTAGTTTCCTGCCACATGAAGCAACATTCCAGCTTTATGGCAGCAGTCTGTAAATAATCAAGTCTGGACCAGACAATCCAGTGCTCAACAGCCAGTGTCAACCAAGTCAGTGAGTCTGACCACCTAATCCCATTAGTTGCCCCTTATAACAAACATGGGTTAGGCTGCAAAATGAAATTAAATGTTTCTCGGGCACATTTTTTTCAAAAGTGATGAGAGCTTTGGACTTTCTTTCTTTCAACTCTTGACAGAAAATATGTGATACGTGAGGAACACATTTTTATGTTTTTTCTCTCAGAAAAACAGCTTGGGAGGTTCTGTTTGAGTTCTAAATTCAGTCTCACTCTTTCTTACAGACACTCATTTTTATAGTGGACAAATGGATGATCTGGATGGGGAAAAGTCAAAGTTTTTTTTAAATAGCGATAAAAAAAGTGTCACAAATACAAGTGATGCACTGATGCCCGAGGAACATTTCATTTTTTTAAATCTAGCCTTTCTGAAGATTGATTCTAACCAAGATCTTCATGGGTTGCCACTCTAAACATGATCAAGATTATGTTAAAAGGATGATGTCATAAGGGACTGCAGCTCAATGGAAAATTTAGATTTTAACAACATTATAGATCATAGACAATTTTCTGATGATACATTCATTATTATACAAAGCACTGACGTAACAGTGGAAGCCTATGCTTATTAGATGTCCTCTGTTGGACATTTAACAACTGAGAAAAGTAACCTCCAGACCACAACATATCTTTCAAAAGCCAGATATCTGAACAAGACAATGTTTAGAAAAATGTCAGACATTACAACTGAGAACATATTAAATGATTGATGATGATGATGATGATGATGATGATGCTCACCACTAGTATCTCCACAGCACCAATGATGTACATGGAAGAAGCTACAGCTGTCCCAAGGTAGAACAGCACTCCTACAGCACCTCCAAACTCAGGTCCCAGGGCCCGAGAAATCATGAAGTAAGATCCTCCGGCAGGGACGACACCATTTGTGGCGATAGCACTCATTGAAATGGAGGTCAACAGTGTCTGAAAATAACAAGAAGTAAGGTTGAGGCAGAGGATATTAATACATCAGCCTTATTAATGTACACAAAAACATTCTAAATCATTTAGTTGTGAAATAGGTATTGAACAAAGCATTGATAGCACTGCCTGTATAAAATAGTTAGGAAAAGGGTACTAGGGGAGATAACTCACTTTTCAAACATGGAAGAGAAGGAATAAGTATTCAGACTTGAATTACATGAAGAGAAAGAATAATATCTTTAATTGTACGTCCTATCACCTTAACACGAGATTTTCAAGCCAAAGTCAGGTATTTGAGATCAGAAGCATACTATAACAACTGGATATTGACAAACATAGCAAGAGCTAATCTTGGCTTAAGATTCATGATCACAGCATTCTGCCGTGGCAAAGGGAAGCAACTCTGCACTGCCCTGGACAACAAATCGTGGTTAAGAGTGAGTGAAAGAGTGAGTGAGTTAAGTTCATGCTGAAAATAGCAATGTTCCAGTGATATCACTGTGGACGACACCAGATTGGTCTTAACATATTGTACCCATGTGGATAATCAACCACAGCACTTTAACCACTACACTACCCCACCGCCCCCTCTCCACCATGGTTTAGAAGTTCTTAAGGTTCAATGTGCAAATGAAACGACACACTGCCAACTACCATAGGAAGCTAAAAACACTGTTCAGGCTTCCCAGTAACCACCTGCAATGGAAAAATTCCTGGCTGGCCTGCATTTAATTATGGCATTTTGATAACAAAGAATAATTCTGACAGATCACAGATGAGTCTGTTCACAAAAAGGTGTCCTACTTCTTTCAAAGTAACTTCACTAGTATTACTTTTCAAGCTATTTTGTTATATGTACAGTTTCAAGGCATTCTTAAAGCTAAAATACAAGAATATAAAATGAATGATCTGTAGAATACAAACATTCAAAGTTTGCACAGATCTAATCATGTAAAGTGAGGGGGGTTGGTTTTACAGCACATAAAGCTATATTGGAGCAATATCCTGGTGGGTTACACACATAGAACCCATGTGGGAAATCAAACTTGGGTCATGGGCATGATGACCTAGGCTATCCCACCGTCCCTATCAAGTGATGAAGACATTGGTGTACTGACCGTCAGACAACTGATGAGGACCACGAAGAAAGACTCCATGGCACCTGCCATTCCCACAATCCATGTCATCCGCACAAACAGCAGGATGCCAAAGATATTCTGTATACATGGTAGATACACCCCTAGTACTGTCCCTAGGTTGGCTTTCTGAAACACAATATCACACTTGTATGAAGAGGATCTTGTGCTAAATACAACACATACCTTAGCATCATCACTCTGGAGATCAGATAAACACAATAAATTAATGTTAGAAAACAAAAATAACATGACAATTTCCACAAAAGTTCTTAAAAGAAATGTTTCAAAAAAAAAAAAAATTAATTATTACAATTATGCAAAAAATTACAGAAAACACTGTCTTATATGGGATAAGTGTTTAGAAGGCTTTATTTGAGCAACTCGCTGATCAGGAATGGTTTGCATATTTCATATATACAGTGAGATTATATAAAAGATGGACAGGAAGCAAATCGTACACACTGAAAGCTGGGTAAAGGTACAATCCTTGGAAAGATGAACACACTTAACATATGTATCTAAAATATTGATTGAATTTTTTTCGTTTTGTTGAACAGTCCCTTCAGGAATGATCACACAATGAAAACAGCAAATACTGGACTTACACATATGAATGGTTGATGAGGAAATACTAAGAATTATAAACCAGCAACTTATGTGATACATGGAGATACACTTGAAATCTGTCTCCAAGGGAGTGGATTTGTTTAATGCTGCACACAGATGTATTTCAGAAATTTTGTGGGTAGGGAAAAGAAAACAGATGTGATATCGCTTTATAATACAGTATCTGGCTACTTTATTTAAATTCAATACAAGATCACAGTCTGTAAGAAATGTTCATAAAAATTTCATACAGCTTATATTCTCTATGTTAAAAGAGTTGTAATTTTATATGTGGTGATAATAATGAATTATCTGGGAATATTATTTAATACTCAGTTTATAAGGTCAAGTTACAAAATACTCAGTTATCTGACAATATTAGTAACTACTCAGTTATATTATTATTAAATACTCAAGTATCTCATATTATTATTAAATACTCAATTATCTCATATTATTATTAAATACTCAATTATCTGATGATTTTATTCAATACTCAACCATATGGTAATGCTATTTGACAGTCAACTATTTGGTGATAACACTACACACTTAGTTATTTGGAGGTATTTTTTTTAAATTAACTTACTTGGAATAAGAAATATATTGCAGTCAAATGCTCTTCTCTGTCTCTCGCAAATCAACAACCTCCTCCACAGCTATGTTCACCATGTAACAACTTGCCTACTTCATCAATTCCCAAACAGCCCAACATTATTATTATGTCTGCAGGTATGAAACTACTACAACAAGAATTTGACACAGAAAGCATAAAAATACCCTGAATAAATAAATTATAAAAAAATAGGTTGCTTCAACTCATCTAGTTTCTGCCAAATTCAGTTTCAGGAGAAAAATATATCATCTATTTCTGGCGCAACACTATTAAGTGTTGAAACCTCCACAAATGATAAAAAAATTACAAAAACATTTGGTACTGAGAACACATTTTAAGGACACATGGCTTAAAACATTTTTTTGGGTACTTTTCTTTGGTGGCCTGCTTACTGCTATTAGTGGCACTGAATCTTCAATGGTTTCATAGACCTAAAAACATGTCTTTGAAATGTGTTGCACATGATGGTCAGGGGATGCAGACGTTTCCATGGAAACAGTACACTAGCTCATGATGCCTCAGTCTTTGAATTAGTTGTAAAATGGGTCAGACAGTACCCAGAATGCTTTATAAGGCCAAAGATTCTTCAACAGTTGAGACATGATAAAAAGTAACAGGGTTTAAGAGCTCTGGGAGAATGTCACTGAACTTTTTAGGGTCTGCATTTATAGCGTTGGGAACATTTGGGCAACGAAGAAACTTCTTTTACACATAATCTTAACAATGGTAGATATATGAATGTGTACAGCTACATCAAGCAGGTATTTTTTATCAACATCATGCCTAGCCTCGTACGTACGTACGTACATACATACATACATACATACATACATACATACATACATACATACATACATACATACATACATACATACATACATAAAAGCAAAATGGTTACCTAAAAAATAGCAAAACCATTTTCAGCACGAGAAAGGGGTGTCAGAAGTTTAGAAAACCAACACTTTGAAAGCTACATAACAAATGAAACACATCCCTTTAAAATCTCCCAGGCCTTCCATAGTGAGTAGCTATCCTAGTCTTTTTCCCCATTTCCATTAAAAACAACAAAAAAGCGATACTGTTAAAATATATATATTTTTTTATATCTATCAGCAATATATTGTCAAGATGTTTGGACATGTAACTGCACTGAAATATGGAGCACATCATAAAGTTCCAACATGAGAAATTGTGATACAATTTTGAAATATTTAACATGTGTTAATCTGATGCTTAAATCTACAAAGGTTTTAGTAACTATATAAATGAAAACACACACAAATGAAAACAATTCGTTTAGTAAGTGTAACGGTTAACTAACACACAACTTGCAAACTGTTCTATACCCTCTACAGCAGAACAGTCCCATTAGAACCTGGAAGTATATGAACTATGAACACTATATTCATCGTTTCAGTGAACTTCCATTGACATCTAAAGGAAAACAGAAAGATTACGTTATTCAAAACTAAAAAAATACTAGCTTGAAAACATCAAAATGTTAGAAATGATAAAACCAAGATACAACAGTGCTAACGTACGGATTCTTATCTTCGCACTTAGGAGTATTAGCCCTAATTTGAATGCATAACACTGAGTGAGCGAGCGAAAGGATTTAACACCCGTGACAAGATATCAGAATATTGTATTTTCTTGTGCACGTTGCATCCCTTCTTCCACTCAATTCTGGCGTAAAAGTTTCTGAAAATTACTATTTCGCATGTTAAGTGTTGTCCAAACTAAAACGAATCATTTCAGGTGAATGAGGAAATAACCAAAATGTCTAGTGAACATGACTGGACATGTTTTGGGCCTTATAAAAATTATCTTTTTATTACTTGACTGGAAATGACGGGATCAAGTGTCATACCATTACAACGTGGATATCTACAGGTTGAATACACTATGCCTTTCAGAAAATGGTCAAATGGAACATAAGTTATATGGCATTACACATCCTCAGTCACGTACAGGGTCTCTTCTCACGAAGCAACCTTTACTAAGATTAAATTTAACTTCCATATGTTAACACTGTCCTGCCTTAGTGAGTTATGATCACCTATTGTGCCTTGTCAAGAGAGGATGAATTTTCCAGCATGTTTTGGGAACTGAGTCAAATCTGAGATTCGGACTCATATTTTCAGGATGAGGTACTCAACAGCCACCAAGGCTTTGAGTCACATTTACATTTTTTCAGCCATATGCATTTTATGACTGTCCATTTATTAAGACTGACTTGGAGCAGTGAGTTTGATTTAATGCCCCTTTGAACAGAATTAACATTGTATCACAGTGAGTCACCATAGCGAGGGAGTAAAGCAGTAATGAAGATTTAGTTTGTTTAGACTTTGGTAAAACCTACAAGTCTGGGGACAACAATGCCAGAAAAACAACAGAGGTGAACCCTTCATCCCAAGGCCTAGATATTTGAAGTTTTCTTAGTGCTAAGATATTCATAAATTATTGTTCATGTATGGCATTTACTTCTACCTTAGCCCTAAGAGACTTTTGAATATCTGGGCCCTGGGTTCTAGCACGTCCAAGGGAAGCAACTCTGTACAGTCAATTGAAGAAGGAAAACTTCTGTGCCACCATGCTCATCCCAACTGACTTGGAAACCAACTTTAAAAGATTATCTACGTGAGGACAGTCGTGACCTTTTGGAAACAAGTTTTTGATTTCTGTGGGGAAATCTACAAGGGGAATATATGTCCTCAGCAAATTACTACGCCTAAAATAATCCATCTTGACTGCCAAGCAGTCAAACATTGGTGTAGCTAAAGAGCCAGTAGAGAGCTCTGATATCTTCACGTGATCCGGCCCAGAAGTCACTTTGTCCTTCACTGATGAAAGAGAACTCTCATGACATAGGCTACATCAGACAAGGCTAAGTAAGTTTTAAAGTTTTGAACAATTTTTTTGTTTGTTTTTCAACTACAAAAATAGACCTGTGATTGTCTGGATTCATTTATTGTTTGATTCTTCTTCAGACGACTGAAGATGTATTTAAAAAAAAAAAAAATCATTAGATTCAAATGCGATTTTTCTCTCTGAAGACCATGGAGACTCAGCCACCATGATGGTTCTAAGAAAACAGGAGGCTCCTCAATCATGATTGCAGTAAATAAGTTTCTGAAATCTTTTAAATTAGTCTGAAGAAGATTTTTGCATTGATTTCTCTCTGCACAGAAAATTGATAAAATTCAATCTTAGAAAACAAATATCAGGACCATCACAATGTCTAAGTGAAACAGTTGGATGCACATATCGGCATTTTTTCTCTTAAACATTTCCATTCCAATAAATACATTTACACTTTCCTATTGCACTGTCACTGTAAATTTCAGAGACTTGTCCAAGAAACACAATGGAAAAGCTTCACCAATATTGCCAACTTAATGCGTTTTTTATGCAACAGAATATAACCAAACCTTATGCTAACTCCAAAATTCTGTTTCATATAGGACTGTGAATCTCACTAAACACAGCAAGGCCATGATACAAGGCAGAATTACTTCACAGTCCATTAAAATTAAGTTCAAATTGTAGTGCCCTCACTGTATAAATTCCAGTTACCATCTGCTAGCACCAGCACTACTACAGAGGCCATACAGGTAAGCTTAGAAAGAATTGTGGATATATCTAAAGCGGACATATCAGATTTGTGAATATATCTGATGATTTCATATCAACTATGCTACCAAGCATAATAAGAAAATATTAGCATACAAAATGATGTCATTATCATTGATGATCTTGCATGAGTAATTTGTCACATCACTGGAACATCCTTGTTGGTCTAGGAGAGGAAAGTCTTTTCCAGATTCCTCATAGGTTACCTTGGTGACCAGTATAGTATGGGTTGTTGGGTCCAAATTTCAACCAATATTCCCCAAGGGGTCACCATGGCAACCTGTATGGTATGGGTTGCTAGGTAAATTTTCCACAAGATTCCCACCTTGGCAACACGTATAGTGTGCTTAACTGGTTATTATTTCTAGCTGATTACCTACATATCCTAACCGTGTTGCAACAATATTTGGTTGAATCTTTACAAAAAATGAGTAATGTAGTTTTCATCATGTTACACAATACATAAAATATAGCAGTTTGACTGTGAGAACTTCTTTGTGAACATGGAGAAGCTGTAATCATGAATTATCCAATTAGAAATGAACATAAATATGCAACAACATTTTTATTCCATGCAAAGTATGCATCACTGGCAGTAATGATCTTACTGAAAGAAATGTCTGATTAATACGTTATGGACAACATTTACACTTCTAATCTTCTATCAAAGATGGTCAACTGGCTCTATGTCTACTGGAGTGCTCGAGAGAGACTGAGGGAAATCAAGGTTTTTCAAACAATGGCAGTATTTAAGTCATTTCTAATTGTATTTCAGTGTATCAGTGTCGTGAATTAATTATTACAGTGATAAAACCAACATTGCCATTGTTTGAGAGACCTGTGCACAAAAACAGATCCTGCTTGAAGCCACTGCTACCAGAGAATGTAATTAACTGTGGCTGAAAATTTTCCCATTCTACAAAAATATCATACGTTTTTAAATTCAAAATATTTATCTCAGCTACATTAAAATATATAGTGGAGGTAATTTGGAACACATCTACAACAACCAGCTGAATGTAAAAAACATAATTCATTAAAGTTTCAATGTCAGGAAATTGCTTCACTGAGAAAGCCTTCATAATCATTAAGCATACAAACTAATGTATTATTCAGTAAACTATGAGTGATCACTTCAAGACAATAAGGAAATATCCACATATAAAACATACTCCAAGACGAGAGTCACTTTGTAATGTAGAACCAGTAATTTTAAAACATTTCTCTTATATACCTTCCAGTCAATAATAACCTAAAACTATCTTTCATGATAAGGCTTTAAGCAAGTACTCAGTCCCAGATTCAAGGAGTAAGTTTAGTTTGTGGAACTATTAGCAATATGCCCGGAGACACCAGAAATAGCCTTCACAATCTGGGGATTTGAACCTGTGTCTATGGCATGACAAGCAAACATTTTAACCACTAGGCTACCACACTGTCACAATGGATTCATGGGTAGAGGCTGTGACAGCTGGAAACTGTTTAGGTCACGTTGACTTTCATAATCAGCTGGTACGTGTCAGTAAGTTGAGGCTTAATCTGATTTTGACGTTACTATTACGTAGATTGGGAAGTGGTGAAAAAACCAGATTACATAGCAACACCAATCTGAGCATAAGAATAAGTCTGAATCAGATACCCGCCCCGAGACAACAGGATCTGTATTTGTGTTGAACACTAGTTACATCATTTTCAGCTCAAGCAAGGTAAGATGGGAAAGGCAAAACAAATAAATCTAACAAAATACTTACTTTGGTCTACAATATATCCAGACAGTAATAAAAGGGGAAAGAGAGAAAATGGACAAAATAAATTAAATGGAACACAAACTGGATAGACAGAGAAATAAACAAATATCAAGGAAACCCCTATCCCAGATTTGAATAAACTTCAGCACGTAAGTAGATGTAAAATAAGAAATATACTAAACTATTAAAAATGTGTGTACTTTGAGGTGCTTTGAAAACAGATTGTAGAGATCACGGTACAAAAAAAACAAACACTTTAAAATCTTTAAGAAATGTAGACAATACTAATCACCACAATAACTAGGACCTTGATTTTGAAGCTCTCTTAGCGCTAAGACAGTTGTAAGTTGATGTTAATGTATGGCACTTATGACTATCTTAGCATTAAAAGAGCTTTGAGAATCCAGTCCCTGATTTTAACACATGCACTGTCTTTAAGAAGAAATTATTGCATACAGTTAACTATGATTATAATGAGACTGCTCAAAACAAACTGACAGATTTTTATTTCATGTTGAACAATATGTCCTGTCCCATCCACTCAATGTATGTTCCAGTTGAAATGCACATAAAGAACCATAAGCTATTTGTTATAATCATAGTTTACTGTACATTATAACTTCTAAACATCTTATAGAACTTCCTAATAAACTATTTAACTGAGAAATAAATGATTAGAACAATCATCTTACATTGTACATGTGAATTTCTGAAGCAGTAACACCAATAGAGAAGAACATAATTCCGATACATTTATGAAACATGGCTTTGTGAACAGTTGTCCTTAGAAATCATAATTCTCATTCCAGATAAATTAAAACACACAAGCTACAGAACCTGAGTAAAATCGACACACACTGTCAAGTACCTCCAAGATAAACGAAACAAACACATATATCATATGAGACAGGGATATTTACCTGTTGGCCCTTTCCTTTTTCCACGTCATTAGGATTGGGTGTAATGCCAGCTTGGTAGTTGGCAATACGGTTAATGATTTGTGAGATTTTACCCTGATGTTGCAAGTCATCCTGAAACAGACAAAAATGAATGCTATATCTTGACTATAATGGTTTTTTTTGACAAAATGAATGGTTTTATCAGTCATGACACTGCTGGTGTTTAAGAACATGTTACCCTCATGGATTCTGGTTATCCATGCTTGTATTAAGAGGTGATGAAAGGGAAAGGGTGGTCAGGCTTGCTGACTTGATAGATACATGTCACCAAATCCCAGTTGCTTAGATCGATGCTCATGCTGTTGGTCACTGGGTTATCTAGTTCAGACACGGGTATTTATACACTGCCATACCCATGATGATCTGGGATAGAGTTGGTCTTCAACAACCCATGCTTGTCTTAAGAGACGACCAACGGGACTGGATGGTCAGGCTTGCTGACTTGATAGATACATGTCACCAAATCCCAGTTGCTTAGATCGATGCTCATGCTGTTGGTCACTGGGTTATCTAGTTCAGACACAGGTATTTATACACTGCCATACCCATGATGATCTGGGATAGAGTTGGTCTTCAACAACCCATGCTTGTCTTAAGAGACGACCAACGGGACTGGATGGTCAGGCTTGCTGACTTGATAGATACATGTCACCAAATCCCAGTTGCTTAGATCGATGCTCATGCTGTTGGTCACTGGGTTATCTAGTTCAGACACAGGTATTTATACACTGCCATACCCATGATGATCTGGGTTAGAGTTGGTCTTCAACAACCCATGCTTGTCTTAAGAGGCGACCAACGGGAAAGGGTGGTCAGGCTTGCTGACTTGATAGATACATGTCACCAAATCCCAGTTGCTTAGATTGATGCTCATGCTGTTGGTCACTGGGTTATCTAGTTCAGACACGGGTATTTATACACTGCCATACCCATGATGATCTGGGTTAGAGTTGGTCTTCAACAACCCATGCTTGTCTTAAGAGGCGACCAACGGGACTGGATGGTCAGGCTCACAGACTTGGTTGACACATGTCACTGTATCCCAATTGCTTAGATCGATGCTCGTGCTGTTGGTCACTGGGTTATCTAGTTCAGACACAGGTATTTATACACTGCCATACCCATGATGATCTGGGTTAGAGTTGGTCTTCAACAACCCATGCTTGTCTTAAGAGGCGACCAACGGGAAAGGGTGGTCAGGCTTGCTGACTTGATAGATACATGTCACCAAATCCCAGTTGCTTAGATCGATGCTCATGCTGTTGGTCACTGGGTTATCTAGTTCAGACACGGGTATTTATACACTGCCATACCCATGATGATCTGGGTTAGAGTTGGTCTTCAACAACCCATGCTTGTCTTAAGAGGCGACCAACGGGACTGGATGGTCAGGCTCACAGACTTGGTTGACACATGTCACTGTATCCCAATTGCTTAGATCAATGCTCGTGCTGTTGGTCACTGGGTTATCTAGTTCAGACACAGGTATTTATACACTGCCATACCCATGATGATCTGGGTTAGAGTTGGTCTTCAACAACCCATGCTTGTCTTAAGAGGCGACCAACGGGAAAGGGTGGTCAGGCTTGCTGACTTGATAGATACATGTCACCAAATCCCAGTTGCTTAGATCGATGCTCATGCTGTTGGTCACTGGGTTATCTAGTTCAGACACAGGTATTTATACACTGCCATACCCATGATGATCTGGGATAGAGTTGGTCTTCAACAACCCATGCTTGTCTTAAGAGGCGACCAACGGGAAAGGGTGGTCAGGCTTGCTAACTTGATAGATACATGTCACCAAATCCCAGTTGCTTAGATCGATGCTCATGCTGTTGGTCACTGGGTTATCTAGTTCAGACACGGGTATTTATACACTGCTATACCCATGATGATCTGGGATAGAGTTGGTCTTCAACAACCCATGCTTGTCTTAAGAGACGACCAACAGGACTGGATGGTCAGGCTTGCTGACTTGATAGATACATGTCACCAAATCCCAGTTGCTTAGATCGATGCTCATGCTGTTGGTCACTGGGTTATCTAGTTCAGACACGGGTATTTATACACTGCCATACCCATGATGATCTGGGTTAGAGTTGGTCTTCAACAACCCATGCTTGTCTTAAGAGGCGACCAACGGGAAAGGGTGGTCAGGCTTGCTAACTTGATAGATACATGTCACCAAATCCCAGTTGCTTAGATCGATGCTCATGCTGTTGGTCACTGGGTTATCTAGTTCAGACACGGGTATTTATACACTGCCATACCCATGATGATCTGGGATAGAGTTGGTCTTCAACAACCCATGCTTGTCTTAAGAGACGACCAACAGGACTGGATGGTCAGGCTTGCTGACTTGATAGATACATGTCACCAAATCCCAGTTGCTTAGATCGATGCTCATGCTGTTGGTCACTGGGTTATCTAGTTCAGACACGGGTATTTATACACTGCCATACCCATGATGATCTGGGTTAGAGTTGATCTTCAACAACCCATGCTTGTCTTAAGAGACGACCAACGGGACTGGATGGTCAGGCTCACAGACTTGGTTGACACATGTCACTGTATCCCAATTGTGTAGATCAATACTTATGCTGTTGATGACTGGATTGTAAAGTCCAGACTTATTTACAGACCCATGCCATAAAGCTGGAATACTGCCAAGACCAGCCTTAAAGAACAAACAAAACAAATGTGAACCTGCTCAATCATGAACACCTTAAGTGATCACAGTCACATTTCAAATATCTTGTGTACCACTTTGACATGTTTTTTCAAGGCCATTGCATTGCACAATATTATCCCATCACTCAGAAGCATGCTGAAAGAGTAACATTATTCTCATTTTCAATTCCCTTGGATGGTTTCAGCACAGTATTGTCATCAATAAATGACAAGTCTTTATGATAGAGTCGTCTTTTATAACTTATTACAATGTTCTGCTGTTCTCGTTTTCAAGAAAACCCCAAATGTTATTAAGCATCTGAATACAAGGACATGTACGATGAACACTGTTCACTGCAATCCGTACTGAATTTTTCTAGTTCACAACATGATTAACCTAAACACAATATTATATTTCCGATGACGTGAATATGTACGGTCACTGGGCAACATTTTTTTATAGGAGTCACAGATAACATCAAGGTTTAACAGAAAACACAGTATCATGATGACTGTTATAGAAAGTATGGCTGCACATGAATTAAGTCAAAGATATGCTATTACTATGCTATACAACAATAACAAAACAAACCCTCTCCAAATACCTCTGAAAATCTGATTTTAAAACATAATATCGTTGTCTTGGTGATAAAAATAAAACTGTCTGAAACAAAATCAATGCTCATGCTCTTGATCACTGGATTGTCTGTTCCAGATTTGATTATTTACAGACTGCTGCCACATAACTGGAATAATGATGCGTGCAACATAAAACAAACTCACTCACTCCGGAACACAATAAAAGAAAGTCAAATTTCTGTCGTAGGAACATTTTGAGACACCTTCAATATGTTTCTGAGATTTTAGAACTTTGATCTTCAGAGCTGGCCAACATACAGTGAGTGTACATGTTCATCATGCCTCCTGATTCTATCACAGATTGTAGCAGGCATGAAGTATAGACAGAAGCCACTGGACTGAACTCCCACCAGGACTGTGAAAGACCTGTACAACAGCCACCATGATTGATGCACCAGTACCATGTAATAAAGCAGCCAGCAGACAGCCATTAAGACCAACTGATCCTTCTGTTAGCTACTGTTTAATTCAAACATGCAGAACTGGGGACCTGCACTGTTCATGTGCTGAGTATTCGAGAGACCAGAACCAGAGGATTCTTGGTTAAGACAATGTGTTGCTGGTGAAAGCACTAAACTGTTCTCAATAGCCTGAAAACTGCTTGAAACTCATCACTGATCGTCACACACTCCTAATGTTTACAATAACATGTATACAATATGGATGGCTGCATGATTTAATTCAAAGCATTTGATTTATTTTCAGTTCTGCTACATTTACACTTCAGATTTCAGAATCAGCCATAATCAAGGAGCATGTAAAACATGGCAACAAGACAGCCAGGATCACACGAGTCGCTCTTGAATCTAGCATGATCATGTGAGAGTGATATAGTTTTGACCTGTTTTAGTAATATTCAAGCAGTATCACATCAGGGGACTCCAGAAATGGGCTTTACATATTGTATACCTTGTGGAGAATCAAACCCAGATGTTTGGTATGATGAGAGATGCTTTAACCACTAGGTTACCCCACAAACCCAATGATAAGCCACTGAGACAGCAAACATGACAAGTGCCATAAAGAGGAAGTAAGTGAGTTAATTATTTGTTTTTTCACTGATTTGAATAGCATTCTGCTTACATCAGTAACTTAAAGTAAACTATGAGCAAGTATATTGAGCTGATGAACCCAGAAATTTAGTGTGGGTAAACTGGGATTTGAACCCATAGTCACTGGGTTCTGGCATCCCCAAGGGACATAACTCTGCACAAGATAATGTGGTATCTCGGATGAACGCGCCTCGCATACAGGACACAACATGACAAGTCTAGGTATCAAAAGTGCAGTCTGCTCTTTCTACATTCCAATCAACCACTTTCTAACACAGGGTTCTGGCATTTCCAAGGGACACAACTCTGCCAAGTAAGTTGTGGTTGCTCCGATGACTTGGACCCGCATGCCCCTAGAGCTGACATATCAGCTGAAGGTAACAAGTACAGCCTGCTGTACTCCACTCCAAACAACCACTTTCTCCCACTCCCAGTTACATAGGAGTGTGTTTAGCTGGTGACGCTGTGCAAGCCGTCACTGTTTACACATGACCATGACTGTGACCTAGCACTTTTGTATGCAAGGTCATCTGGATAGTTTTGAAATCTTAGTATCCCAGCTTCTTCAATCTGCTCCCTTACTTACATCTTTGAAGATAAACGTCTTGCTTATTTTAACTTATGTGTTATTGAGTAACCACTGCTTCATAAATATATATGGAAGTATCAAATGCGCAATAGTGCCTTGCAGTGATCAGTTATAACCATCTCTAAATCTTAAAAAACCTGAACAGGTCAGGAGTATAATGAGAAAAAAATAAATAAATAAAATGCATTTCTTTAAAATTGTACTGTTTCAGCCATGGTAGATACGAAAAAGCTTTACAATTCTAGATATTAATAAACAATTATAATGAACATTACATATTTTCTGTAATTTGTCACCATGTCACCATGAAAACTACATAAGATGGTCAATATGTTAAGTTTCTTTACATCTTGGTTCTCTGTGAAATAAGTCAGTCATACCCATGTTTAGATTTCCTTTAGTTCACTAAGTACTTAGACCATCGTACTGACAACCAGGTTTCCCCTGTGTTAGTTCATTATGTAATCAAACCACCTTGACACTAGCACATTACCAATATGTCTTAGTGCTCTGAGTAAAAGTTATATCATTATGTGTGTCATGTCATAGTTCACTATGTGACAAGACAGTCATATCAATATGTGTGTCATGTTTTAGTTCACAATGTGATAAGATGGTCATATCAATATGTGTGTCATGTTTTAGTTCACAATGTGATAAGATGGTCATATCAATATGTGTGTCCTGTTTTAGTTCACAATGTGATAAGATGGTCATATCAATATGTGTGTCATGTTTTAGTTCACAATGTGATAAGATGGTCATATCAATATGTGTGTCATGTTTTAGTTCACAATGTGATAAGATGGTCATATCAATATGTGTGTCATGTTTTAGTTCACAATGTGATAAGATGGTCATATCAATATGTGTGTCCTGTTTTAGTTCACAATGTGATAAGATGGTCATATCAATATGTGTGTCATGTTTTAGTGCACAATGTGATGACAGTCATATCAATATGTGTGTCATGTTTTAGTGCACAATGTGATGACAGTCATATCAATATGTGTGTCATGTTTTAGTGCACAATGTGATGACAGTCATATCAATATGTGTGTCATGTTTTAGGTCACAATGTGATGACAGTCATATCAATATGTGTGTCATGTTTTAGGTCACAATGTGATGACAGTCATATCAATATGTGTGTCATGTTTTAGTTCACAATGTGATGACAGTCATATCAATATGTGTGTCATGTTTTAGTGCACGATGTGATGACAGTCATATCAATATGTGTGTCATGTTTTAGTGCACGATGTGATGACAGTCATATCAATATGTGTGTCATGTTTTAGTTCACGATGTGATGACAGTCATATCAATATGTGTGTCATGTTTTAGTGCACAATGTGATGACAGTCATATCAATATGTGTGTCATGTTTTAGGTCACAATGTGATGACAGTCATATCAATATGTGTGTCATGTTTTAGTTCACGATGTGATGACAGTCATATCAATATGTGTGTCATGTTTTAGTGCACGATGTGATGACAGTCATATCAATATGTGTGTCATGTTTTAGTGCACGATGTGATGACAGTCATATCAAT
Source organism: Haliotis asinina (assembly GCF_037392515.1). Taxonomy (NCBI): domain Eukaryota; kingdom Metazoa; phylum Mollusca; class Gastropoda; order Lepetellida; family Haliotidae; genus Haliotis; species Haliotis asinina. The sequence continues at coordinate 30,040,990 of NC_090291.1, forward strand.
ATGTGTGTCATGTTTTAGTGCACGATGTGATGACAGTCATATCAATATGTGTGTCATGTTTTAGTGCACGATGTGATGACAGTCATATCAATATGTGTGTCATGTTTTAGTGCACGATGTGATGACAGTCATATCAATATGTGTGTCATGTTTTAGTTCACTATGTGACAAGACAGTCATATCAATATGTGTGTCATGTTTTAGTTCACAATGTGATAAGATGGTCATATCAATATGTGTGTCATGTTTTAGTGCACGATGTGATGACAGTCATATCAATATGTGTGTCCTGTTTTAGTTCACTATGTGACAAGACAGTCATATCAATATGTGTGTCATGTTTTAGTTCACAATGTGATAAGATGGTCATATCAATATGTGTGTCATGTTTTAGTGCACGATGTGATGACAGTCATATCAATATGTGTGTCATGTTTTAGTTCACTATGTGACAAGACAGTCATATCAATATGTGTGTCATGTTTTAGTGCACAATGTGATGACAGTCATATCAATATGTGTGTCATGTTTTAGTTCACAATGTGATAAGATGGTCATATCAATATGTGTGTCCTGTTTTAGTTCACAATGTGATAAGACAGTCATACCAATAAGTATGTCATTTTTTAGTTCAGTATGCGATAAGACCAACACACCAACATGCAGTTTAACTTCACATTCTTTGTTTATTTAGTCATAACATGATCATAATCCAGTCAGTTTGTCTGTTAACAGGGGTGCAGTCAATTCCTCATTCCTCTACGCTTCCAGTTCCAGAAACGTTCTTGTGTTACAGAAAGAGCAGGTCTTACAGGTGTTCCAGTGTTGACCTTGGTAGGCATACACAAGCGAAGTCAGATTCAGTTAAAGTAGTTGTCGCTTTCATCATTGTAGAGCCTGACTTTGTTGAAAAAACATTGTGGTTGTATATTTAGAGATATTCTACCCCCCACTAAGGGCTTACTGCTGTTGAGTGCTGTCTCACCTGTCTGGCTGGTTGCTTGGAAGACGTAATTAGAAAAGGTAGGCTTTTTCTTCAAGGTTTATTGGAGGTGATCTTGGTACACAAAGGTTAGAGAAAATGTGCTTCTCAGACAGAAAAGACTCTTATCAAACGTTTTTGACAAAATAATAAGTTATGAATGAAAGGGTACAAATTCTTTCTCCTCACCAACACCACATTGCTAATTATTTTAAGTTTAGTTTCCCTGTAATGGTTAAGTGAGTGAGTGTGTATGGATTTATCACACTTTTAACAATATCTCTGCAATACTTAATAATGGTGATGGACACCAGAAATAGACTTCACACATTGTACTTATGAGGGGAACTGAACACAGGTATTCAGTATGATGAGCAAACACTTTAACTAGTGGACTACCTACGTGGGGGAATCACATCCGAGTCTTCACTGTGAGGAGTGAATGCTTTAATCGCAAGTCTACTATACCACCTTGCAATGGTTGAGAGTCATTATAGCATGCATCAGCAATACAGTTGCAAAGACAGCTGGCGCTCTGTAGATCCATCCTCTCACTTTTTCTGCATAACATTTTAACAGCTGTTATCCAATACATACTACACTTTCTGTCAAACGAGGTTTCAGACTTGTAAAACATTAAAACCAAAGCATAATCCAGACAAGCATCTTTGATTTTTGACAAACTCTTTTCAAACTCTTGAAGAGACATCAAAGTGTAGTATTTGACAAAAATAATGAGCAGAATTCTGTCTATTCCCCGTCCTGATAAGATCCATCAGCAATTCCTCCTGGTCCTCTACATCAGCCCTCACCAAAACCAGCCTTCTCATCTTACTCTCATTACAGGTACAACAGCCAGACTTACTGGGGATACAGACAATGATCTGGCAATAGCATCTCCTGGGATGCATAATTTCAAAGCTGATTCATAACCTTCTATATCCTTATCCTCAAAAAGAAAACAGTTAACTAACAGAATACATTTAAATAACACTTTTGTAGATGAGTTGTGTATTAAGGATGCTTCTGACAGCATTTCAGTTGCGTCTGCTCAACATGGAAGGGAACCTCAAAGTGACTTGTTGCCATGTTGGTGAAATCTACTAGCACAGTCACAGCAAGAATCATAATTTGAGTGGATAAGGAATTAAGGAATTTAACCCATGATGACAGGATCCTGACCACAGAGTGAGTGAGTGAGTGAGTGAGTGAGTGAGTGAGTGAGTGAGTGAGTGAACACTATTCCTGCCATCATGGTGGGGACACCAGAAATGGGCTTCACACATTGTAACCATGGGGGTAACTGAACCCAGGTCTTCGGTATAAAGGGCAAACACTTGCAGGGGGATGGATGAAGTTGCAGTTATATAATGATATTCCAAGGAACCATCGTTTGCCTGCATATACTATCTCACACATTCCTAATTAAGAATATCTAAAGGGGTACTTCAAAATGGTGAGACACACCATAAACCAAAGAGGTCATGTGTTGTCCTCCATTACATCAAAGTCACATGACAGAATCATATGAGAGATACAAAACCTAGCCAATTTTCCTAATTTGAGAGTTGGGAGGGTGTGATCATGTCCCCCTGATCCAGCTGTGTTAATCAATCACAGGAACTATGCTGTGTTGTGGTGGCCAAGTCAACTCTCAACACGTCTGACCCGCTGTCTGGCTGTAAGGAATAACACATTCTGACCAAGAACCAGAGACGCAACGATGGGACTACAATACGTCTAGTCCAGGTCAACGTGTCATTGAATAAATGGGGACATCACAACGCTGTCTGCTCCACTGGGGTAGGATGTGTATACTTCAAACATGTTGGGAGAATCAAATCATGGGCTGATGCTAATTGAGGTATTACGTGCAGTCAAAAATATTTTACTTGCTTCAGGAGGTCTTGGTTTTGGATATCATGATGACTTCTGCTCACTGTAGTTTTATATACATACATGATGCTAATTGACATTAATGATTGGTTATCATATCTGTACAATCAATATCACAGTTCACTGACACTCTCTCCTCCATATAGTGACTTAAAAGCTTAACTTACTCATTCACTAAACAATGGAAGGTCATCCAGAAATAGCAATCATGGCTGAAACACTGAAGTAGAGGTGTCTCCTATTTTAAACACTATAACTGACGTGACTCTCACTTCATATTAAATGACCACACTGTAAAACCTTACAGATGTGTCCAACAATACTTTCAGTTAAACAGTGATTAAGAACAAAACTAGAAAACTGATTCAAGAGTGTTCTGGTTATGTGTTGTGGTACCAATTTGTTTGTGGCTTTCTGTAGCTATAATAGTAGAAAACAAATACAGGTATATAAGACAAAGTATTTTGAACCCTTACATCTAAAACAACCTATCACATATATGTGGTGAGAAGTCTGTGGAGGAGAGTGAACACCAAGTGTTAGTGGGTGACTGAGAGAGTTTACTTTCCACTATCTTTAGGAATATTCCAACAATATCATGGCAGGTGACACCAGAAATGGGCTTCACACTTCATACCCATTTGGGGAATTGAACCCAGGTCTCCGGCATGACGAGCAAACACTTTAACCACTAGGCTACCCCACCATCCCTTAGCACAAGGAGTTTAGATGAGGTGAAACAGGGTTTCACAATGCGTGAGTCTGTCTGAGTGATCTTCACCTTCCATGTGAAACAAAACAAAACAAATATCACTGGCTGTTGATGGAAAATGAATCTGAGATAATACAACAAGCTCAAGTCTGCTGGCAGCTAACACAGGTGTGATTAGTCATTGGATCTTCACAGGTCACATGTGCAGATATAGTCGTAAGTGTATATAGGGGTGTGATGCTAAGATGTCAGGCTTGTGATCCAGCAAGTTTGAGATGTCGGGATCGGGCCCATCTGTGACCAGGTGTAAAACCCTTGGAGTCAACTTTGTGTGCAGACTCTTTCAGTATTGTCGCAACCTGTAGTATCCACAGCCCTGTGCGTTTAAAAGAACCCTGAAAAATCCATTGGTATATGACCA